>NW_024808652.1:0-3309 GCF_019175285.1 Sceloporus undulatus | reverse complement strand
TCGCCGCTGGGTTCCTCAAGGGATGGGCCCCGGACACTTCTATTGGCCAGGGGAGACGTCGCTCACTGCAACTCCGACCAATGAGCGACGGAGACGGGTGACGCCCCTCCCCCCAGATCGAGCTGGAGGCGGGGAAAGTTTCAAGACAAGGAAAGGAGGCGGGCGGGCGCCTGAAGGAAATTGCTACGCCAGTGACGTCACCACTTGGCGCCAAAATGTGAGGCGTCCTCCCTTTGCAAACCATAGTTCCTCACAAACCTTGATTCCTCTATGGATCATCATAGTTAGGACATAAACAACTAGCAAAACAGTAAAATCACATCTTCAGTTTCAAACACAAGTCCTTTTTCCCATCTACATAGTTACTGCCATCAACTAAATTCAGTTTACAGCCAGTATGTAGCACCTTTGAGACTCACTGAAAGAAAGGAGTTGGCAGCATGAGCTTTCCTAGACTTCAGTCTACTTCCTCAGATGCATTGTATTATTGTTATTATTTATTCAAAGGTACTAATACAGTAGTCTGTAAAACCAATATGTAGAGATCTTGTAGCCCCTTTGAGACTCACTGAAAGAATGCTTGGCAGCAGGAGCTTCCCTAGACTTCAGTCTCAACTCCTCAGATACTTATTATTATTATTATTCAAAGGCCATAATAGTCTGTAAAATCAATATATAGAGAGATCTTGTGGCCCCTTTGAGACTGATTGAAATAAAGAAATGGGCAGCAGGTGCTTTTCTAGACTTCAGTCTATTTCCTCAGATGCATATTATTATTATTATTATTATTTATTCAAAGATAATAGGCTGTAAAATCAATATGTAAAGAGATTTTCTGGCACCTTTGAGACTAATGGAAAGAATGAAGTTGGCATCATGAGTTTTCCTATACTTCAGCCTACTTTCTATACTATTCAGTCTTTTTCAGACTCGGGTCTTAGGAAAGGTAAATATGCCGGCCATTTCCTGCACGTTTGCTACATTCTGAAGCCAAAGTCATACACATCACCCTCTAAAGGAGATCCATAAGAAAATTAAGTCAGTTGTGTAAAATATGTGTACCACTACCACCCTCAAGTGTTTACCGTTGGGGAAAAAGTTTGCCCCCAGTGAATCCAAATTCCCAGCCCAGATGAAGAGAGGCTGACAAGACCAATTAGGAGGAGTAGCCAATACCCCAGAGGACAGGATCAAACTTCAGAATGACCTTAATAGATTAGAAAGCTGGGCCTAAGCTAACAAAATGAATTTCAACATGGAGAAATGTAAGGTACTGCATTTAGGGTGGAAAAATGAAATACACAGATACAGGATGGGGGATACCTGGCTGAATGAAACTACGTGTGAAAGGGACCTGGGAGTCCAAGTAGACCACAAGTTGAACATGAGTCAACAGTGTGATGCAGCAGCTAAAAAGGCCAATGCAATTTTAGGCTGCATCAATAAAAGTATAGTGTCTAGATCATGGGAAGTAATAGTGCCACTCTATTTTGCTTTGGTCAGGCCCCACCTGGAATATTGTGTCCATTTCGGGCAAAATCAATTCAAAAAGGACATTGAGAAACTGGAGCCATGCGTCCAAAGGAGAGCTTTGGTGGTGAAGGGTCTGGAAACCATGTCCTATGAGGAACTTCTTAGGGAGCTGGGGATGTTTAGCCTGGAGAAGAGAAGGTTAAGGGGTAATATGATAGCCCTGTTTAAATATTTGAAGGGATGTCATATTGAGGAGGGAGCAAGCTTGTTTTCTGCTGCTCCAGAGAGTAGGACCCAGAGCAATGGATGTAATCTTCAGGAAAAGAGATTCCAGCTCAACATTAGGAGGAACTTCCTGACAGTAAGGGCTCTTTGACAGAGGAACAAATTCCCTCAGAGTGTTATGGAGTCTCCTTCTTTGGAGGTCTTTAAGCAGAGGCTGGATGGCCATCTGTTGGGGATGCTTTGATTGAGAGTTCCTGCATGGCAGAATGGAGTTGGACTGGATGGCCCTTGTGGTCTCTTACAACTCTGTGATATGATATGATTCTATGAAGTGGCCCTGCAGCTAGCAGAGAGCTTTGGGCAACTGTGTGTCTGACACCTTCATTAGGGATGATGTAGAAAAGGCAAAACAAGTTCCTTGGAAATACTGTCATGGAAGACAGCGCAACACTTCTGACATCTAGTTCGTGGTGGTCTTGGTGGGGTTTCATTCCCCCTCCCCTCCATTCCTCTTCCTAATTTATAGGACACAAAACACCACACATGAATTAGACCAAGGATTAGTATGTATTTATGCACAATCATAGAAACAACTTTACAAGTTGAATTGGAAATTGAAAACAGAGGCATTAACAGCATTTGTATATTATATTAAATAACCCAAACACCTTCCCCCCCCCCCAAAATCGGTACAGAATAAATAATATAATTTACAATATGATACAAATAATAATAATAATAATCAGTTAAGGACAGGCTTCTTGCTTTATACATACACTATATATTTATTATCTATAAAACAAATTCACATCTCAAAACAAGACAAAAAAACACCTTCAGATGATATGGCTTAACTATTGTTTTTAAAAAATACCAGCAACAAAGTCTGCTGCCAAACCCACAAGCCCTAGAGCCAGTTATCACATTTTGGCAATGAATGATAACTCAGTGCTGTAGTGCTTGCCAACATTTTCACTTATTTAACATTTACAGATCAACGCAGAGCAAAGAGAAGACTTTTCAAAAGGGCTTGGTAACTTAAAAAACCCCGCAGTACTGTATTTTCCTTATAAATACATTGCTGTCTCTGTGCCTGTGTTCGTGTTTCCAAACCCAACCCCTTCAATGCAATACCAAAAACTCCACAAAGGATATGTCAAGTCAATGGACAAGGTATCTTGGCAGACACAATTGCTTGGAAATTGCTTAAGCTGCCTGTAAAGAAAGAAGTGTGGAAAAGGTCACATAAATCTCAGAACGATTTTTTAAAAGACCATGGTATTTTGTATGGAGTTGGGCTAAAATCAATGAGAATTTGTTCCTATGTACTTTCAGTTCGTTCCAAAGGGCACTGTGCAATGAAATTTCCAATAGATTCTATCTCTATTAATATTAAAAAAGGCAAATTGGCTGGCCAATTAAAATGCAGTGCAGATAGTCAATATATTTTCTAGCTTAAACCCCTCCTACCAATTTTCTAGGCCCAAACAGACAGGCCAAAATAAAGCTGCTTCAGGTCACTTTGGAGGTATGCTGTTTAAATGATGCATGCGTCCTAAGAGGCTGGAAGCCGTGCCAAAGCCATGTTCCCGTCCTAAGGACTAAACAGCA
>NW_024808651.1:0-3309 GCF_019175285.1 Sceloporus undulatus | reverse complement strand
GAGAGTAGGAGGCTCTTTCAGATTAATGGGTTGGATCCAGTCTTAGTCATATGCCAGGTCCATTAATAACAAGGCCCACATCCTCCAGGACCTCCTGGAGGACTCTAAGTGTGACCTGGCTTGCATTACCGAGACCTGGCTGGGGCCTGAAGGGGATGCTGTGTGGGCTCAGGCCCTGCCTGCCGGGTACTCGGTGAAGGACCAGCGCAGGTTAGGTGGGGGGGGGGGGGTGTGTGTGTGTGGCCTTGGTACATAGGAACACCGTGTCCCTCACCAGGAACCACCTCCGACAGACCACCCATATCGAGTGTATTTACCTGACCCTAAAGGCTAGGGACAGTCTGGGGATTCTGTTAGTGTATCGGCCACCCCGTGCATTAGCGGACTCCCTTAACGAGCTGACACAGCTGGTTGCTGAGCTGATGTTGGAGACGCCCAGGCTTCTTGTCCTGGGTGACTTCAACATCTCCCTCACGGCCAGCTTTGTTCCATCTGGTGCGGCTCGGGAATTCATGGAGACCATGACGGCCATGGGCCTGTCCCAGCTGATACAGGGTCCTACGCATTGTGCGGGTAATACTCTCGATTTGGTCTTCTGTTCGGAGGTGGAAAATCCGTGGGTGGAAATAGCCAATATTTTCCCCCTGTCATGGACGGATCATTTCCTGGTAGAGGTGAAAATCAAGGCCTCTACCCAGATCCCCCCCCGGGGGTGGTGGACCGGTTAGGATGGTCCACCCTCGAAGGCTGATGGAACCTGAGAGGTTCCAAGAAGCCTTAGAGGGGCTCACGGTTGGAAATGACGGCGACTCTGTTGATGCCCTCACCGGTATTTGGAATACCGGTCTCTTTGGGGCTATACACAGAATCGCTCCCAAGCGCCCTCTCGGGCCCGCTTCCAAACGCAAGCCCTGGTATACGGAAGATCTCCGGGCGAGGAAGCGGGCTCTGCGACAGCTAGAGTACCGTTGGCGGAAACACCTTCGCTCAAACGACAAGACTCTCCTAGACCAACTGTTAAAGGACTACGGAGAGGCAATACGAGCAACCAAGAACTCGTTCTATGGTGCTCGTATTGCGTCCGCGGAGTCGCGTCCGGCAGAGTTGTTCAGGGTGGTCAGGGAGCTAACTCAGCTCCCTCCCGCCCTGAACCAGATCCTTGAACCTTCTAAGGCCTGCTGTGACTTGTTTAACGACTTTTTCGTGGATAAAACTTCTCGTATAAGCGAAGGTCTGAACGCCGACATTATGGCAGAACCTAGGGTAGAAGTGTCCAGAGCCTCCGTGGACTATGTTATACTGGATCAGTTTGAGTTGGTGAGTACCGAGGATGTGGACAAGATCCTCGGAAGTGTTCGGAAAACAACCTGCTCTCTTGATCCCTGTCCCTCGTGGTTAGCGGCCCAGGGGGGACCGGCGGTAACACTTTTGTTGCGCCGGATAATTAATACATCTTTCAGGGATGGGCAATTTCCATCGGATCTCAAATTGGCCATAGTAAAACCGATCCTAAAAAAGCCCTCCCTTGACCCCCTGGTTCATAATAATTACCGGCCTGTCTCGCTGCTACCATTTTTGGGAAAGGTGATTGAGAGGGCAGTTGCGATCCAGCTTCAGGCGGTCTTGGATGAAACGGATTATCTGGACCCATTTCAAACTGGCTTCCGGGCGGGTTACGGGGTTGAGACGGCCATGGTCGCCCTGGTCGATGATCTCCGTCTGAGCACTGACGGGGGAAGCGTGTCCCTGTTGGTGCTCTTGGACATCTCAGCGGCTTTCGATACCATCGATCATGGTATCCTTCTGGGGCGCCTGGCGGAGGTGGGAATCGGGGGCACTGCGCTCCAGTGGTTCCGTTCCTACCTCTCTGGGAGGTCCCAGATGGTGCAGCTGGGAGACGTGTGCGCCAGCGAGCGGGCCCTTAAAACCGGGGTCCCTCAAGGAGCCATTCTGTCTCCCATGCTATTTAACATTTACATGAAACCGCTGGGAGAGATCATCCGGAGACATGGGGCGCGGGGTTATCAATACACTGATGACACCCAAATCATTTTCTCTATGTCTCCGACTGATGCAGTGACTGGGGATGGCGTCTCTCCTCTCGTGGCCTGTCTGGAGTCAGTAATGGGCTGGATGAGGGAAAACCGACTCAAGCTAAATCCAGAGAAAACGGAGGTACTAGTGATAGGCTCCCCTGGTCCAGGAATGGCGGTGGTTCCACCTGTCCTGAATGGGGTCACGCTCCCCGTGAAGGACTCCGTGCGCAGTCTGGGGGTGCTTCTTGACTCGTCCCTTCACCTGACTGCTCAGGTGAATGCGACGGTCAAGAGTACCTGTTATCAGCTTCGGCTGATTCGCCAGCTGCGCCCATACCTGGCCCAGAGGGACCTTGAAACTGTTGTACATGCTCTGGTAACTTCGAGACTGGATTTCTGTAATGTACTCTACATGGGGCAACCCTTATACCAAACTCGGAAGCTGCAAATGGTGCAGAACATGGCAGCTCGGCTGGTCACTGGCGCTCCCAGGACCAGCCACATAACACCTGTGCTTAAAGATCTCCATTGGCTGCCCATCCGCTTCCGAGCTCAATATAAGGCGTTGGTTATTACCTATAAAGCCCTAAATGGCTTGGGCCCAGGATTTCTGAAGGACCGCCTCTCTCCGTACATTCCGCCTCGCACCCTCAGAACATCTGGGCAGCAACTCCTGAAGGTGCCTGGGGCCAGGTTAGCTTCTACTGCTAGAAGGTCCTTTTCCACGGCTGCCCCAGCCCTTTGGAATAGGCTGCCCACGGAGCTCCGCTCATCTACCACCCTGGCCCAATTTAGGAAGGGTCTTAAAACCTTCCTATTCAATCAGGCATTCCCCGACTGAATATCCTGTGGGCCTCCCTCCTCTCTCGTGGCCGTGAGGTTGGACTAAGGGGCTTTTTATTGTTTTTAAGGTTTACTGTGTATGTTTGTTTTTAACCTTGTATGTTGCTTGCACATTGGTGCACTTTGTAAGCCGCCCTGATCGCTTGGAAGGGCGGGATAAAAATAAAAATTTTATTATTATTATTTATACCTACTATAAAACCATTGAAATTAATGGGCTATAGTTTTGTCATGATTTCAGTCATCTTACTCTAAATATGACTGGACCCAACACATTATCTTGTAGAATTCACCTTTCATATTCTGGATTTTATCAGTTTTCAAATGGGCTGTTTGCAGCCTAAGAGCATTTGTAATAGTCTAAAACCCTGAAAGTAATTAGAGTATATTTATATGTCCATATGTCAAACACAAAGACTGTTTTATTGTT
>NW_024808650.1:0-3309 GCF_019175285.1 Sceloporus undulatus | reverse complement strand
TGACAGAAGAGGACTCTGGAAAGGAGCTGGACCGCCAAGCAAAATCAACAGGAAAGCACTATTGAATTTCACTGCAAATCATACTTCATATGTTTTACAAAGACTAAGCCTGTCTTGTTTTCTCTGCCAGACCCAATATGGGGGTGGATGTGACACTGGTTGTTGCTCACATTCTGCTTGCAAATACTAATTATTCTGCTTGTGAGATACACTAATATCTCTCATATTCCCCAACACATGTTGGCTGGGAGATTACAGAAGGTCCAGAAAAGTCACTCTTCCAGTCTCTCCTTCCAGGTAAGAGTGTACATGACTGCACTGCGAAAATAATAGATATTATAGAAATTTACTTGCTATTGCTATAATACAAAGTACATCTCTCTCTCTCTCTCTCTCTGTAAGAGATTTAAAGATAACTTCCTGGAAGTAGGCTGAAGGGATTTCATATTTTAACACATTTAAAAACAAAACCACTTTTGAGGTGATTAGTGATATAGATGACAAAAATGGATTTATCTGTTATTTGATCTACCGGTGGAAGAGAACAGGACAAAACGGGGAGAAAGCTTTTAGTAATTTTACACAATGTCAGAAAGGCTTGAAGAGTCTGCTGCATGTATATAATTGGGACCTTCTGTTCTGTTTCAAGGTGATCAGCAGAAAATGTTTTCAGAGAAGAACTTAAGGGCACACAACAGCTGAAAAGCCAACATGGGGTGCACTTCTATTTCAGAACAGTGAAAGCTTTAAATGTTCCTCATTCTTCTCAAAAACTGTAAGCTGATGCAATACAGGCTGAATATCCCTTATCCAAAAATCTGAAATCCAGAAAGTTCCAAGATGAACAGTTTATTCATGGGTGCCTGAGATAATGACATTTTTGCATTCTGGTGGTTCAAGATACAGAAATTTTGTTTTATGCACATATTATTTAAATTATTTAAAACGGTGCATAACATTCAGACTATGTCTATAAGGAGTATATGAAACATAAATGGCTTTTATGTTTGGATGGGTCCCATCTTTAAGGTATCTCTCAATAGATATATGCAAATATTCTGAAATCCAAAAAAAAATAAAAAAAAAAATCCAGAATCCAAACACTTCACATCCCAAGCATTTTGGATAAGGGATACTCAATCTGTAGTAATATTAAATGCTGAATCTTCACATTCACACCTGTGCTAGCTTGGCTGGAAGAAGCAGCTTTCGTAGTTGTGAGGTCCTCACAGCAGCTTCTTTGCTCCCTGAAAATGCTGCAGAGTGATGGGGACTCCTGCTGAATGGAGTAAATTGTGTGGGGAGAATTGGAGAGATGGGTAATGCAAAGTTGGATGGAGGCCAAACAGAGCCTTTCTATTCATGGAAGGCAATCCTGAAATCAACCAAACATATTTATCAGAAACAGTTCAAAACTATGTAGCTAATAAATGAGAAACTGAACAATTTCCTTTGAAGTCTATGATTTTTTAATTATTCTAAATAAAGGAATTGTGACACACTGCTATATCTACTTATTTAGAATTAATTCTCACTATACTCAGTAGGATTTAGTCACAGATTTTTATTAAACACATCACTGACTAATCTGATTTTTTTTAAAAAAAAATATAAAAACCTGTGTTATGTCGAGATAATAAATTAGGCCCCTTCCTTCCTTCCTGAAAGAAAAATTATTATTTTACAGATATCCATTTATATTGATAAATGCTTGATTGCTATTTTAAGTGATTTCATTACAGTCAAGCCTTGTTGCTTATTTCCTACTTGATACATAAGTCCTCACCAACTGTATGAGCTCATACCACAGTCTGATCAAATATAAAGCAGAAACATACAAGATAAATCAAAAGTAACTTAAACTATTTTTGGAGATTGTGGATCAATTCAGATGGAACCTTTCTAGTCCTCCAATCTGTCTGATAGAAGACAATGGAGATTACCGCATATCGTTCTCAGAATGTTCTGCACGTAACGTGATGAGAACATTCCTGGAACGGATATTACCGCATTGAGTAAAGTGGAACGTGATCCGAACGTGATTGGAACGCATTTTACCACACAGTGCTTCCTTTTTCTTGAAACCGTTCCCAGAACAGTTTGCTGTATTACGTTTTGTGAGCTGTGTACTGATGACATCGCCACTCAGTGGTTGGACGGCTCGGGAGAGGCGCTGCTCCCAGGAAAGAGGAAAAAGGGAGGCTTGGGGCATGGAGCTCGCCTCTCCTGAGTCCCTCGGCTTAGTGAAATCCCTCACTTCCCTTCCCCATAGGAATCAATCCAAAAACGGAGTTTAAAAGGAGCAGAGAGCCCTATGGGTCTTCATCTGGGGAGGCAGAGGTTGCCTGGCTATGGGGATGTCCTGCCATCTTTCTCTCTCCCCTCTTTCCCCATAGGAATCAATCCAAAAACGGAGTTTAAAATCTCTCCCAGATGCAGACCCAAAGGGCTCCCCTCTGCTCCTTTTAAACTCAGTTTTTGAATTGATTTCTATGGGGAAGGGAGGTGGGGGATTTCAGTAAGCCTAGGGGCTCTGGCCGGGAGAGTGCTTCTCAGCCTCACTGAGAAGTCTTCCCTCCGAAGATTCCCTTGGGAGGGAAGGAAGGCAAGCCCCCCCCCCCCCAGCTTGTCTTTCCTCCGAAGGGAGTCCGAGGATTCTCTTGAGAGGGAAGGAAGGCAAGCCCCTATAAAACGTTGGGGCTTCATATGCTGGCATATGTTTGAAGAAAATAGGATAAAACCTATGTAACTTGATGGGCCAAGGGCAGAGTCCCCTCCTTGGCAGCCTGGGCTTTAAGGGAGCTCCACGGAGGTCCCTTCAAGCGGAGGGAAAGGGAGGGGACTGGACCAAGGGCAGAGCCCTGGCAGCCATTGCAGCTCTTTAAACCGGTTAGAAAAGAAGAGTCCTCTGCTGTCATCCCATTTCCCCTTTTTGGCAGCTTGACACCCTTTTGCTCCTGTGTGTGTGCATGTAATGTGTGCCTTCAGGTTGTGAGCTTCCCTCCCCGCTTTAACTCTTGTTTGGCTCTTTGCTATGGAATTCTGGGAGTTGTTTGCTTGCTTTTGTGTGGTGCTCCAGACAGAGGAGCTTTTGTGGGTTCCCTCCTGGAGGGAAGTAGGAGAAGGTCCTGGGCATCCCTGCCTCCTGCATTGTGACAGCACAGGAGCCCCACTGGACATGACACTAGAGGCCCCCGCAGAAGCAGCCAGACCCTCTCCCTCTTGCTCTCTGCTCTGGTCTCCTCTTTCCCTCTCTCTTTCTCTCTCTTTCCCTGCTTTCCTCTTCTCTTCCTTGTCCCACCTTTCCTC
>NW_024808649.1:2174-3309 GCF_019175285.1 Sceloporus undulatus | reverse complement strand
TGGGTGGAGAAAGAATTGTCTGAATCCAAACTGAATGCAACGGATGCTTGATGCAAATACCTCAGACAAAAGGGATTAGCACACTGTCTCTCAAGTCCTTCTTGGCTCTGAATTCCAATTCTGTCCATAAGCCAATGTACAGCACGATCTGAAAGCAACACTTCCAGATGCAGCTCAACAATAACATAGCAGAGTATGGAAACAAATATCCAGATATAGGTTTTGGCAATGCACTGACTACTGTCCACACTTAAAAGTAACTCACAGACACAGTTGATTTCATCCAAGTCCTTGGAGGTTCTCTATCCTGAGTTGCAAAATAATACAAATATTTGCAAGCTCTCTGACTTCCATCAACTTCACCATCTCTTGTACACACAACTCCAGTCCAATCCACAAAATCTGCATGTGAGGTGTATACTGTATTGGTTGTGAGTCATCTCCTGGTGCCAAACAGCATGAAGTGACCTCTGCAGTTAGATTGCATCATGCTTTGAGCTCTGACTCAGTACTCTATGGCTATCTCACAGGAAATGATGCCACTTGTCAATCAAAACATTTTTAATCATGTTTAATGGAATATTTTTTTTCAACAGCTCTTTGACTATCTGCTTCGACTGATTCCCTTAAGGCAGTTCCACTACAATCTCTTCTTTCCTCCTGTCAGTAGGGATACAATTGTTCTATGGATTTGGGGACATCTGCAATAGTGTCATGCTTGGGTCACTCTCAGCAACTTTATTAATTTAATATCAAATAGGGAGGGTTCAACAAGGGCTAAAATTGGGGTAACACCCTCCTTTCTTAATTCTGATATTCATTCTTGACTGTGATTGTCCTTCTTTACAGAAGAACTTGTGAGTCATGAGAGAGTCCACACAAGAAAGAAGTCACATAAATGCCAGCATTGTAGAAAAAATGTTGCTTGCAAGTCAGTCTTAGCCAAGCATTGGAGAGTCCACACAGGAGAGAAGCCATACAAATGCCAGCATTGTGGGAAATGTTTCTCTCAGAAGTCAAGCCTAGTGACACATCAGAGAGATCACACAGGAGAGAAGCCACACAAATGCCAGCATTGTGGGAGAGGCTTTTCTTCAAAGTCACACCTAGTGACACATCAGAGAGGCCACACAGG
>NW_024808649.1:0-2074 GCF_019175285.1 Sceloporus undulatus | reverse complement strand
TTATTAATTTAATATCAAATAGGGAGGGTTCAACAAGGGCTAAAATTGGGGTAACACCCTCCTCTCTTAATTCTGATATTCATTCTTGACTGTGATTGTCCTTCTTTACAGAAGAACTTGTGAGTCATCAGAGAGTCCACACAAGAAAGAAGTCACATAAATGCCAGCATTGTAGAAAAAATGTTGCTTGCAAGTCAGTCTTAGCCAAGCATTGGAGAGTCCACACAGGAGAGAAGCCATATAAATGCCAGCATTGTGAGAAATGTTTTTCTTTGAAGTCAAGCCTAGTGACACATCAGAGAGATCACACAGGAGAGAAGCCACACAAATGCCAGCATTGTGGGAGAGGCTTTTCTTCAAAGTCACACCTAGTGACACATCAGAGAGGCCACACAGGAGAGAAGCCATACAAATGCCAGCATTGTGAGAAATGTTTTTCGTCAAAATCAAACCTAGTGATACATCAGAGAGTCCACACTGGAGAGAAACCATACAAATGCCAGCATTGTGGAAAAAGTTATGCCTACAAATCAGTCCTTGTCATGCATCAGAGAATCCACACAGGAGCAAAGCCATACAAATGCCAGCATTGTGAGAAATGCTTTCCTAGGAAGTCAGTCTTAGTGTTTCATCAGAGAGTCCACACAGGAGACAAGCCGTACAAATGTCAGCATTGTGGGAAATGTTTTTCTGAGAAGTCACACCTAGTGATCCATCAGAGAGTCCACACTGGAGAGAAGCCATACAAATGCCAGCGTTGTGGGAAAGGTTTCTCTCAGAAGTCAAGCCTAGTGACACATCAGAGAGTCCATACAGGAGAGAAGCCATACAATTGCCAGCATTGTGGGAAATGTTTTTCTCAGAAGTCACACCTAGTGATACATCAAAGAAACCACACAGGAGAGAAGCCATACAAATGCCAGCATTGTGGGAAAGGTTTCACTCAGAAGTCAAGCCTAGTGAGACATAAGGGAGTCCACACAGGAGAGAAGCCACATAAATGTCAACATTGTGGGAAATGTTTTTCTTTGAAGGCAGACTTAGTGAGACATCAGAGAGTCCACACAGGAGAGAAGCCATACAAATGCCAGCGTTGTGGGAAATGTTTTTCTCAGAAGTTAGTCCTAGAGATGCATCAGAGAGTCCACACAGGAGAGAAGCCATACAAATGCCAGCATTGTGGGAAATGTTTCTCTCAGAAGTCAAACCTAGTGAGACATCAGAGAGTCCACACAGGAGAGAAGCCACTCAAATCTCAGCAGTAAACTAACATTGTTTTTGTCAATAAGGAATACAAAAAGTATATTTTCAATCCAATGGTGCAAAGAAAAGGCCCTTCCTTGTGATTTTGTCTGTCTATATGTCTGTTTATGTTTTAAACAGTTTGTTAATTTTAATTTCTATTAGTATAGATAATTGCTTCAGGTTATAAACTTGGCTGGGGATTATGGGTCATGGTGTAGGTCAGCTAGATGGGGGTGCTGGGATTTTTTCCCCCCAACTGGCTAGCATAGTTATGGGAATGATAGCTTTTGGAAAGTGTGGGATGTTGTCTGAAGAAAGGTGGGGGCAGGTATTAACAGAAAGGCGCTAGTTTCTGGGAATGGCAAAGGGGGCCTTGTTCCCTTTGGGGCATAGACTGTGGGAACTGAGGGTCGGGGCTAGGATTGTAAGAGTGTGGGGTTTTAGGTGTTGGGGTTTCAATGTATTCTTTGTCTAGGGGAGTACAGTTCTGGTTTAAACACTGAGTTTCTGATTATGTGTTCTCAATAAATTTATTTGTTGTTTAAGTGTGTTGCACTCTTTGATGCACAGAAATTCTGAATTTACACAAAATACACTTCATTCTCTCATCGGTCCTCAGCTTCATTCCCAGCCATAAGAAGAACAGAGGCAAACACACACAAACACATACCAAACGGACAGATAGAGCTATATGTACAAAACAGAGCCTTCCTTCTTTCCCTTTCCCTCCTGAGTCCAGCTCCTCCTTGGGCTCCATTCTGGCATCCTCCAAGTCTCCTCAAAGGAAAGAAGGAAGGAAGAGAGGAAGGAAGGAAGGAAGGAAGGAAGG
>NW_024808648.1:0-3309 GCF_019175285.1 Sceloporus undulatus | reverse complement strand
TTTGACTCGGACTACCCACCTTGACTTCCATCAGGAAAAGGTGGCTTCTTAATGGGGTGTTGACCAATGCCAGCCAAATATGACTTTCCCAATAGACAAGTGAGGAAAGGGTGACTCCTCCTATTGACTTTACAATTCTGTCACCCAAATGGTAATTTTCAGCTTTAAACTAGAAATGAGAGGCATCTGTATAATTCCAGTATGATTCTAGTATTTTCTTAACTTTCTGGCAAAGACTATGTATATTTGGTTGATACATGCATTGATTTCTCATCACTTGGATCTGCACAACCTCATGGCCCACATGAACATGTGAACTAAACAAAACAGTAAGCTGGGGTCAGTGAGAGGTAACATGGAAGTTCTTTAAATAGTTCTTCCATGATATATTCATAAAATAATAAGACAGGACTAGTGTTCCTTCCTGCTATTCTGTGAGAGGGTGTCCCATGATTGCCACAATAGTGTCATAAATATGCAAATAGCACCCAACTCTACATCGCCTTTCTATCAGAGAGAAGAGAAGATGGGACATTAGATAGCCACGCAAGAGGTAGAGGGTGTTTCTATTGTTAGCATGCGTTAGCTGTTTCATTTTTTTTATTCCCACATTGCATATACATATTCACATATTTGTTTCATAAAATAGCCTTTGTTTTCTTTTAATTCTGATTGCTCACCTGCATTTTTATAAAGTGAAATCACAGACAATGAACAGATGAAATGCTGACCTGTGAATGTGTGTATACACCCCCCCTCCCAAAACGCAACATCACCTTTTCTGGCTGCCAGCACAAATAAGGAGGCTATCCTTCTGTGGTGTGAATGAATGGGTGACCAAGGTGGCCACCCACCAAACATGATAAATAGGTTGTGAACAAGTCCAGGCCTTGTTCTTAATGTTGACACACATGCAAAGGGCAGTGTTGCTTCTTCCTGTCTGAGGGAAATTATTTCAGCCTGTGAGCTTTTATCGCAACAAGAAAGTTTCCTTGTTCGGTTGCTTTTTCTTAGTGAGCATTTTAATTTGCCATTCTGCATATATGTGAATTCATAAGCCCATAGAGGAAGAAAGGACAGGAAATTAAGAGGCATTGAGGCTTCATGGTATCTGAAAAGAGGACATTTAACACATTCACATGTCATGCACAGTAACTTGCATCTGAGGAGAGGTGTTTCTGGGACAGGTTGCCCAGTCCTTTTGCTAGTCCATACTGAGGATCCAGGTTCCTTAATGTTCTCACCTACAGATCCAGATAGAAAATACTCTGAAATATTTTAAGGGTGGAGACTGACAACATATTCTTGGAATTCCTTCCTCCATCTCATTTGGCTACCCACTATTAGATTTGTATCTATTACTAATCATTATAACTATAGATTTTAAAAGAAAATGTTACTAAAAGAGGATGTTAAAGTCAGATTTAGCTGCATCTACAGTAGACCTATTAAAATAAATGCAACTTAAGTTAGGGCCCATACAGACAGGCCAAAATAAAGCTGCTTTGGGTCACTTTGGAAGTATGCAGGTTAAATGATGCATGTGTCCTAAGAGGCTGGAAGCTACACTAAAGCCACACTCCAGTCCTAAGGACTGGACCACAGCTTTTAGCCTCTTAGGACACATGCATCATTTAAACAGCATACTTCCAAAGTGACCTGAAGCAGCTTTATTTTGGCCTGTCTGTACAGTCCCAAATTCATATGAGTAAGGCCTTGTTTGTGACCAGGCTACTTTGGGGGCAGATGGAGTATCCTGGCCTCAGAGCTGCCTCAACCTTCCCTTATATTACCTGGCCCTCCATTTCTGTGTGGGGCAGCTGTCTGCACAAGCTTCCCACTGAGCTGCCTATCATGGACTCTTTCACACAGGAGGCTTCCAGTGAGTAAATCGCCATGAAATCATTAGAAATTGTAAAAGAAGCATGATCGGGGTTCACACCCCTGTGTGCTTCTTCCATAAGTAAATCGTCATGGAGGCATCAGGGCTCACTTCTCCCATCAGTAAATCATCATGCCATTTGGTAATAATGGGATCTTCCTGTTACTCACAGGAGAAGTGTGCAGTTGTGTGAATCCCTATTACGCTTCTTTTATGATTTCTAATTATTTTGTGGCGATTTACTCATGGGAAGCTTCCCGTGTAGTCTCATGTCTGCTGCTGTTGTGGGTCACTTACCACACTCAATGATGATTTCATGACTGGGCACCATGTTCTGACCTCAAAGTGATCAACTGGTGACAGCAGTGGATGTGCTGGATGGCTCATGTTTGATGGAACTGCTTCATGTTTGAGGAATTATAGTTGTCTAAAAACAGGAGAATTAGGCTGTGGACTGGGAATGGTCAATATGATCACTTTAATTCTACAGGACACCCGTGCAGACAGCTGTCATGATGCAGGAACAGAAGGCTCCGGATCTTCGCTGAAGATCTGGAGTAAGATATATGTTTTTAAATTTTGTTTTAGAGTTCTGCTGTTGAACATGCCAGAAATTATCCAGATTGTTCACACAGGAACCAGGGTTTAGGCTGTGCATTGTCTGAACAGGACACCACCAGAACTGGGGGGAAACTGGCCTTTTGGCCTATGCAGACAAGCCCTTAGTCTGAATCAAAGACATTGTTGTATATATATTTCAATAAAAGCTAACATTACAGATTCCCTACCCAAACTGGCAAATTGATAAATCAAATGCAAAGCTGTCCATTTTGGAGCATCCAATTGTCATTTTTAAAATGTACAGAGTAAGTTATTACTATCTAAATGTACAGACCATTTGACATCTAAAAATTACTTCTTCCAGTGATTTCGTGTTCTTGATGACAGTAACCACTGGTGGAAGACTAGAGAGATTACAGTATCCAGTTATGAAAAAAGCAAGTTATCCCTGCTGTTTTCAAGTTGATTATGGAATGCAGTTGGATATTATCACAGGGAAAATACCGCTGAAGCCGCCACCTGACTGTGTCCCACCTGAAACCCAGCTACAAGCTGTGCCAATTTACAAAGTCTATTTGCTTCCTGACTTTGCAAATTGGCCAGCCGAGTGTGGCTTGTACCTGGGTTTTAGGTGGGATGTACCTAGGGTTGCCATAGCGCCGGACCTCAAAACCGGAAAAAATGTAGGACAAAATTTTCAAATGTAGGACACACAAAAATGTGTCCTACATTTGAAAATTATGTCCTACATTTCCCCTGGCGACCGCGGTGGGGAGCGGAGGCCAAGCGGAGAGGGAAAGCCTCTACTTAAGGAGGCCAGGATCGGGGCCTCTCCTCCTTCCTGGCCCCGGCTGGGACCAGGAAGG
>NW_024808647.1:0-3309 GCF_019175285.1 Sceloporus undulatus | reverse complement strand
CTTGCTAGTCTAACCCATTTGTGTGATTCGCAGAGACCACGAAGAAGAAGGACAGGTTGCTTACCTGTAACAGTATTTCTTCGAGTGGTCATCTGCGAATTCACACAAATCCCACCCATCCTCCCCACACAGTCGTGCCCTGCTTGCCTCTCCTTCTGTCCTGGGCTGCTGCTACTCGGCGTCCATGGAACTGAGGGTTTAGGCGGGAAACCGACTGATAAAGGCAATTGGAGAGTGGCCGGGGTTACCCCCAAAATGCCTTTAATATCTCCAAGAAGGTTCCAAAGCTAACTGTGCAGGCACAGAATAATAACCCATTTGTGTGAATTTGCAGATGACCACTCGAAGAAATACTATTACAGGTAAGCAACTTGTCCTTATGCAATGCTGATGAAGACTGTTGTAAGTTGAAACGGCCACACATTACTCCAGAGGTAGCCGTCAAAAGTATTCAACTATTGAGGGATATTGCCATCTTTGAAATACTATTTTTGCTACAAGGGCTACAAACAGTTATTCTTATATGTTTTGGATTTGATTGTTTCTGCAACAGCAGGATATTACCACTGCTGATATTCTAAAGACTTCACCCTCATCATTTGGACTATCATTTGCCACTGCTGATATTGTGAAGACTTCACTCTTATCATTGGAACTATTAATGATCAGTAAAAGGAGTCACTTCCTATAGCCGGTTTAATGTTTATAGTTTATTTAGGACTTGTTTATCACTGTTGAGCTTCATTATTTGCTATACACACACACACACACACATATATTTTGCAAGAAACCGTCATGCCTTTATTGTAATTATTTCATTTACAATTGAGGATTTATAGTTTCTTTTCATGTATGTCAGGACATTGTATTGCCAAACCTGGCTTTGAACCTGACCACCGATGCCAAACGTCGCCTGCATACGCTGGACATTCGGAGGGCCTTGGCCTTCTACCTGGACAGAACTATGGGTTCAAGTCATTCCAAGACTCTGTTCCAGTGCTACTTGGAGCCTATGAATGGACCAGCTGTGACTGCGCAGAGGTTTTCCAAGTGGGTGGCTGGTACCATCCACCTCTGCTATGAACTGTTGGGTAGACCTCTCCCTGCCAGGGCTTGAGCTCACACAACTAGGGCGGTAGCGACATCCTCTGCTTTTTTGACTGGGGTACCTTTGGAGGATGTCTGCAAAGCTGTGGTTTGGTCCCAGACTTGGACTTTTATCAAACACTACAGACTGGACACCAGGATCAAATGGGACGCAGCTTTTGGGAGGGTAGTGTTGGTTTCTGTTTTACATTGAGTTGTTTGCACTGCATTCTCTTTGATTATTGACTTCATCTGTGTTCCAATGTATTTATGCCTTTGAAATTTGAATCTAAATGACAATGACACCTTGACCAATGCTTTTGTGCTTTGTTTACAAACTGTTTGAAATTTTCAAAAAAAAATTTTTTTTTGAATTGTTGAAACTGTCATGGTTTACACATGTGCCTCAAGACTTGAGTGCCTTTACTGGAAATGCATTGCATTTGTTGTTGATGGATGGTTTGAAAGTACTTGATTATTGAGGTACTGAATACTTCAAACACAGTTTTGGGGTTCAAAAAGTTTTACTGTGTTGATCTCAATAAACACAACTTTATTTGAACCTAACTTTGGTGTCATGACACTGACCCAAGCTTGTCAGTCTAACCCATTTGTATGATTTGCAGAGACCACAAAGGAGAAAGACAGGTTGCTTATTGTAACAGTATTTCTTCGAGTGGTCATCTGCAAATACATACAAATCCAGCCCGTCATCCCCTCAGTGTCCTGCTCATTATTGTCTCACTCCTCTTTGCTTTATGTAGCGTAAAGTTTCGGAAGTGGGAAAAGAGCGGGAAGGCGGGGAACTTATATAGAGTTACCGCCAAAAAGTTGCAAAGTAAACTTTGCCCAGTGATTCCAGAAGATTCCAAGCTGAACTGCTCAGGCGCAGGACAAGCCATTTGTATGTATTCACAGATGACCATTCAAAGAAATACTGTTACAGGTAAGCCACCTGTCCATATGTATATACATTTACAAATGATATCAATAAAACAAAATAAATATGAGTAAATGTATGTATATATGTGTGTATATATATATATATATATTGATTTAACTTAGTAATAATTACAACAATAATGGTAATAATAAAGTAATAATTAACTTGATATACATGTTAAAATAAACTTTATTATGAGTACTGCTAATCTGTAATCAAATTAATTTACATGCATTCTAGATTCATCAGTCTGTGATCAACAACATGAGAACACCGACAACCCACATGTAGCTTATCCCTCACAAGACAATGTGGAGAGTAATGGTATGATTTCATATTAACATTTATGTTATTATAATATAAATAAGGTTAATATTAAAAGTAATCAATGAAAACTCCTGGTTTAAAAATAATATTTTTTTTTCCTGGTAATCATATACATATCTATATAATACTTTAGACAATGATATTTGGTAATGAAATGTACATATTTGTGTATTGCAGGTGGTGATGAGGGACCTAGCCATAAAAGCATTCCTACTGTAAGGAACAAGAAACAGCAACAAAACAATGAAAGCAGAAAAAGAAGAGGTGAGGCAATCACATTACAGATAATGGAGAATGCAAACCAACAATGTGAGCCGAATAGGCACTTTCAAAGAGAATTAACTAACGATTTTATTGAAAAAATGTGAGAGGACATTGAAATTATAAGAGAAGTGACTGGCGCAGTTAAAGAGGATGTAAGATCAAGTGCTCTCGGTCGTAAAGAAATGTTAATGTGCATGAGATCTTTGACTGAAATAGTACGGTCTCTTGTGCATAGTGGGAATACTGAAATGTCCAGTTTATGTGTCACTGTTTTTTGTGCTCGCAGTAATTCTGCAGAAAAAAAAAAAAGAAATGTAACAGCCTCTTGTAGTCATCTAAATACATGTCAAGAAGTTCAATCTGATATTATTTCAAGAGGAAACACTACTATTTCCATAACATCCCTGAGGATAACTCCGCTGATGGTTTGTTAACCTACTCAGTTAATCCTACTCCACTTGCTCCTGAAACACAAGAACAAGAGACAGCAGACAATCAGAAGAGCTTGATTTGGAATACATTTCTGATTATGTTGCTTCAAGGTGAAATAACTGTAGAAATAGAAATGTAGGCAAGATACATAAAAAGATTTATAAACTCTGTACAGTACTTTCGATCCTAATACAATTGAATAGGTATCTGATATATAATTCATATTAATAATTTCCCACCTGTTAAAGACAATTAAA
>NW_024808646.1:0-3310 GCF_019175285.1 Sceloporus undulatus | reverse complement strand
TCATCCAATTGTTTATCTTGTTTAGGGATCAGCGTAATGTATGATGAATTCCATGTATCTGGTATTTTTCCAATTAAGATTCCATTCATGACTCTTTGTAAAGGGACCACTAAATTAGATGACAATTTTTGATAGTACAGGGCTGTAAGACCATCAGGACCTGGAGATTTGTTTGCTTTGAGACTTTTAATCGCATCCATTATTTCTGATATAGATATTTCTCTGTTAATTTTTTCTTGTTTTTCTTTATCAATTGGTTTAATCTCTTCTTTATCCAGAAATTTTCCTAAATCTTTACCATTTATTTCCCCCCCTGTAAATAGGTCTGCAAAGTATTTCTGAAAAATCAATTTAATTTGACTTTGTTTGGTAACTTTCTTACCTTGAATATTGATTTCTGTTATCAATTTCTTTTCTTTTTCTTTTTTCAGTATCCAGGATAACCACTTACCACATTTATTTGCCGATTCAAAATACTTTTGTCTAGTATATTTAATTTAATATTAATTTAATATATTTAATATTTAATTTTTTTCTCCAATTCTTCAGTCAATAAGGAATACTTTATAATAATAATAATAATAAAATTTATTGACCTATACTCTATTTAACTGAATTTGGACCAGGGGATAAGCAAAGCTGGGGGATGAAATCTTTGACCAGTCTCCCCAGGCTTCCCTTGGGTGAAACATCAGACCCCAGGGGAAATCCAAAACCTGTTGGTTGATGCCTGGACAGTCTTTTACTGGTAGTAAACCCAGCGGGCTTCCCCCTAAGTTGCAAACTATATAAGAGAGAGTAAACTCCCAGGTTGGTCCCAAGGGTAGATTCCTTCTCCATTTCCCCTGCCCAGCCCCATGAACTGTAGAGGCAGCTCCAGAGCCCAACCCTTCACTGAAAGAGTTCCAGTGTGTACACCAATCTAATAAATTCTCCACCTGTAACCTGCCAAGGGGGATCCTATTTTAGCCACAACCAATAACCAGTTCTTCAAGTCCCATCAGAAGCCCATGGGGTAGGGCCTTGAATTGACCATCTTAGCTCACACTGCACTCAGGGTGGGTGGTTGTAGTGAGAAGGCCAAAGAAGACATACAAAGAGGAGGTATTAAATGGTCTCTGCCTCCACCCTCTTTATGTGACCAGTGCTTGGTGCCAAACACCAAGTGCAGGGGAGTTACGAAGGGTTCCCAAGTACCTGAAGGCAAAATATTAAGAGTAGCATTGCCACCAGGAGTAGGTTCTGTTCCTCGTAAATAAGCCCAGTTATAGAGGACACAGTGATGATCCAAAAAGAATCTGCTGCTGGTAAACAAGCACAATTCTACAGTACGCTGTGGTGGTCTAACTGCCAATCCTATGTTTCAGCCTGGCTTGAAACTACAGCATGATTCAGAGCTGCCCTTGAGCTCTGGAAGCAATTCAATGAAGAATAAACGTCTTTAGAGTTATACCAGGTAGGAATCTGTTCCAGTCTGTCAGACTTCCTGAACAGATTACAAAACACACACATCTTCAATTAAGTTTTGTCTCTTATGTGGAGAGACATCCAGCAAGCAAAGGGATGTGATTTCAGCATTCCTATTACGTCAGAAGAGTACTGGCATGTGAGAAGTGTATCTACTGTACATGTTTTGTGTACATCTAGAATGGGATTGTAAAGCAAAGGAAAATTTGGGGCCTGAGCTGGACTTGGGGCAGACTTTTGCCCTTTCTCTAATGCTGTATATGAAGAAGCTTATTCCCTGCCAGCAATCTATGCCATTAACAATGAAGGAACAAGAGGAAATTGGCAATATTAGTAGGCACAACTTTGACCAAGCTGACAAACAGCTTCTTGGAAATAACTCAAAAGCATGCCTTAAATCAATTCAGTTTTACCGGATGGGATTCCTTCTAGGAGAATAACCATATTCATATTCTTGCTTTCTTGTCACTTTTTATTTTATTTTCGACCACATTTATGATCCTGAGCCAGCTTTTTAAAAACTTGCTTTGTGAAGGACTTTGCCCCACTTGTAAGTAATGGCCAATGTACTTTAATTGGCTAGATCTCATTTCCCTTAATGTTTAATAAAATAACTTAAAGGCTATGTTAAAAAATCCACTGATGTTTATGTTGAACTTAAGCAAACAATTAACTGTAGGAGTATGTCCTTGAGCATCTCAATTTACAGTGTTCATTTTGTAGACAGTTTTTAAAGAGCATGAACTGAAAGAGACATCTAGTGAAATACAACAGTGTTATAGTAATGGATTACTTTATCAATACATAGGGATAGTGTACACAAGTATTGTGCACATTGGTACACATTTTCACACATTCACATCAGTGTTTAATTGTCTTCTGTGTCCTGTACAAATAAACATCTATTCACAGCTGTTTACCATCCCTGTGCCAAAATGGCATGGCAGCCATTCACATCCTTGTGAAGCAGTCAGATGGCCACACATGCAATGATATGCATTTCCATAGATACACTGGTTAAAAACCATTAAGCCTTTTTCTGATGTGTTTAAGGGGTTTTTGCCCCCTGCCTCCCATTAAAAGCCCAAACTCATATGAATTACATGTGGTCAGATCATATTCAATTTGATCTTGAATGAAGAGTATTTTAATCATGTTGTTGTTAGCTGCCCTTTGCTTATGGCAACTCTTGGAGATGAGACATCTCCAAGACTCCTATTCTCCACTACTCTGCTTAGGTCCCACAAATTCAGGCCCACAACCTCCTGAATTGAGTCTATCCATCTGGCATGTGATCTTCCTCTCTTTCCATTGCCTTCCCTAGCATTATTGTCTTTTCTAATGGTTCATTTCTTATCATCATGTGGCCAAAATATGACAGTTTCAGTTTGATCATCTTGACTTCTAGGGAGAGATCAGGGTACAGAATTGTAGCACTATTATTTGCAGGACCTAAGCAAAGCAATGGAAGATAGAGAGTCTTGGAGATGTCTTGCCCAGAGGGTCACCATGAGTCACATTTCACCTTAATTTCACCAGTGAAATCCTGGAATTGATAGCTAAGAGAGCAGCATTGAGAATTCTCAGCCAGAGAATTCCAGTGTCTCACCAAACTGGAAACCCCAGGATTCACTGACAGTAAACATGGAATATTAAGAGCTATATTTCTGCTGTGTGAATGAGTCCCAGATGTTTTGGACTATAAATGCTAGTCCTTTACCATTGACTATGCTGGATGGAGCTAACAGGAGATGCCAGCCAAAACATCTAGAGAACCAACTCTGGTTTAATATTTCAGAGAGCTAAAATGTCTTCTTATTTGTAGGTGGAGCTCTGGTTCACC
>NW_024808645.1:0-3310 GCF_019175285.1 Sceloporus undulatus | reverse complement strand
ATTATATTGTATATTACATTGAAAGAATTCAAGACAAACTGGTTCTCAAAGGCAGTGTTAGGAAAGATCGAATTAGGGGAATTTTAATTAGCTCAAATATTTACGAGAGGCGTGTCCTAACAACGCACGCACAGGATCGTGTCCCTATATCTATACCAGAGGTCGCCAAGTCCACCCCCAAGAGAAAGAGACTCGGATACCAATAAGGTGCAATTAAACTATGAGCATTTATTAAAGCCACACAACAAAAGGGATCACACACGCACACACACATTCAATGCTATAGCTGGGAGGGCTGAGTTTGGGGAGTAAAAGATGGAAGAGAGAGGCACCATTGGGATTATTACCTTAGACGTCTTCTCCAGGACGTCGGATGCAATGTAGGATGGATGGTGGATCACGGCCATGGGGACAGGAAAGGAAAGAGCATCCGCAGTGGCTTAAGAGCTGAGTTCTGGCGGGCAAAGCTGACTAGAGGCCCTGTGACAGTGAGCTTGGCTTCTTCGCTCAGTGATTTCAGAGGAGCTAGGTGCTCCAGACTCTCAGGCTCAACCAACTTAATGCTCAAAAGCCCAGTGAGAAGCTGAAAATTTGGATATAATATATAGGGCTGAACGGGCCCTCAGGCGATGGCTTACCTGTGAGACAAAGGCGTTGATTGCTTGGGCTTTGTCTAAACCAAAAGCTACACAATAGTTGGACAACGCATGAGGTCTGACACTTTTCAGGAGAGCAGATACCTTGATGGCCGAGCCGTTAAGTTAATCACTGGCTCATTAAGAAGGAAGCCACAGCTCTTCTCTCCCTTGTGCTGGTCCCTGCGAATCTGGTTTTGCAACTCCCAAAACTTCCCCTGAAATGTTTAAATCTCCCTTTTTCCTGAGACCATGCCTTGGCAGGGCAGCTGGCTACATGGTCTCCTCACTTTTAGGTTAATGGCCGATCGCTGTGGTCAGTCAGGGGTCATGGCTTCAGACCAACATTTTATATAAATCCATACTTGGTAACAGCAGTACGTTTTGTCTTGCTAACAGAATTTAAAGTTTATTTGCTGGACTAAATTCTGAGGTGATCAAATGATTTTTGGGATGCTTCATGTGCTTCTCCCTCCCCTTTTATTAGTCATTCTCTGGATGAGGGCTATTTTCTATTGCAGGTGACCTTTGCGGATGTGGCAGTATATTTCACTGAGGAGGAATGGAAACTGCTGACGAAGAAGCAGAGACTTATGTACAAGGTTGTCATGATGGAGAATTATGAGAATGTGGCCTCTGTGGGTAAGGAAGCTGAATTCATTGCCCTTACTATGAAGACTGAGGGCTCTTTCTTTCTACATTATCATGGCACTATGATTCCACTTTAGAATTATAGAATCATAGAGCTGGAATAGACCACAAGAACCATCTGGTTCAAGCCCTTGCCATGCAGGAAACACATTGAAAGCATCCCCGACAGATGGCCACCCAGCTTTTGTTTAAAGGCCTTCAAAGACCTTTAAAGACCTTTGAAGAAGGAGAACTTCAGAAATATTATTATTTCTAACCTGACCAAAGACGCCGTTATGCTCTGAGGGAGTCTATTCCACTGTTGAATAGCTCTTACTGTCAGGAAGCTCCTCCTAATGTTTAGGTGGAACCTCTTTTCCTGTGCCTTGCGTCCATTGTTCCGTGTCCTTTAATATAGAGCAGCAGAAAGGAAGCTTGCTCCATCCTCAGAATCTCTTCAAATATTTGAACAGGGCTCACATATCCACTCTTAACCTTCTCTTCTCCAGGCTAAACATTCCCAGATCCCTAAACCAATCCTCACAGGGCTTGATGGTTTCCAGACCCTTCACAATTTTCATTGTCCTCCTTTGGATACACTCCAGCTTCTCAACATCCGTTTTGAATTATGGTGACCAGAAGTGAACACAGCATTCCAAGTGAGGGTCTGACCAAAGCAGAATAGAGTTGCACTATTACTTCCCTTCATCTATAACATAGAGTCATAGAGTTGAAAGAAACTAGAAGGGCCATCCAGTCCAACCCCCTGCCATAACACTATACTCGCATTGATGTGTCCTAGGATCACATTGGCCTTTTTAGCTGCTGCATCACACTCTTGACCCAGGTTCAAGTTGTGGTCTACCAGGGCTCCTAGATCCCTTTCACACATAGTTTAATTGTCATAGCAACTTTCTGTGAAATCTTGGAATTTGTAGTTTAGTGAGGCACTATTGCTCTCCACTTTCTAAGGATTATAAAGATCCTAATTTAAACTGTCAATTCTAGGATTTTATGGGAAGGAACCATGGAGAGAAATGCTTTTTGGCTCCAAATGCTCCTCAGCCCTGACCAAGATTCTTGGCTTTTTTTGGCCCCCTTCCAGCCTTTTGATACTCTGGAGAGACTTCTTGTGTAAAATGCCTCCCTTGGCTATGCAAGGGCTCAGAGAACAGTGGCAAAATGGACACCATTTCCCCAAAGGGATGCTGTCGGCTTTCGAGGGGCAAAATATTATTTTGGGAATACAATGTGGGGGTGCCCCTGAGATCCCCTGGGGGCAATGTGACCCCCCCAATCGCCAACAGTAGTCCATCCCCGACCTAGAGATGTCGTAAGCCTGTTTTAAGGCTGTTTTTTGGCATTTGAACCTCACCAAAGTTGGAGTCCCTTTGTTCTGCCTTTTCTATTATTTGTACATTGATTATCCTGACTGTCTCAACAAATGAGCGCCAAAGTGTCCCTTTTATGCATCAGGCACTGTGGGTGTGTGTCTATGACAGAGAAGAGATGCCGAAGGTGAAATGCTGAAGCAGTGCAGATGGTCAAGAGGGAAGGTTGGAGAGCAGAGGGAGAAAGGGAAGGGGATCAGGCAACTGAGAGCCAGGAAGAGAAGGCAGGAGCAAAGCCAGGATCGCTTAGCTATGTGCGGACAGAAGGGACCCCTGGGAAGGGCCAGGAGAGGGGTCTTGGGGATTGGGAGGCAGCTACGAATCTGACAGAGTGAATTTCTAAGAACCAGCTCAAATCCTTGTTTTCAGACATATTTAGGGGTTCCATTTAGCAATTAATTGTTGCTTGGGGGCAGAAACCGAGTGTCAAAAAGGGTTTAAATTGCTTTAGAATGTATCCAGGGTCTGAAACCAAATTGAATGCAATGGGTCCTTGGTGCAAATATCTCAGACAAAAAGGATTAGCACACTGGCTCTCAATTCCTACTTTGCTCTGAATTCCGATCACGTTCCCAAGCCAATATACAGCACAATCTGAGGGTAACGGTCCCAGATGCAGCTCAACAATAACATAGCAGAGTAAGGAAGCAAATA
>NW_024808644.1:0-3310 GCF_019175285.1 Sceloporus undulatus | reverse complement strand
TTCTCAGAACGCAGTGCGATAATCTTCTTAATGTCACTAGCAGTCTGTACCCCTACAGATCAGCAGTAACAAGCTCCATGCTATTCTCAGTAATCCCAATGGCCTGTTTTGAAAACCAGACATTTAAATAATGAATTAATCAACAACAATCTGATCAATCAAATAGTTGCCAGCCATTAATGTTAGTGGCAATGAATTTATCTCCCAATTTCCAACGCTTAACGTTATTGAATTAATTTTCAGACCTAATTAATTTTCAAAGCTTTGGTTAGAATCACAAACATCTCACAACTGGACTCTGTGAATAGTGCCTTCCTTAGCTTAATGTCTCTGCATTGGACACATGCACAGAGACTCACACCTTGCCAGGAATCATGTTTTCTTTAGGTTTTTGTGGGTTTTTTGGGCTATGTGGCCATGTTCTAGCAGAATTTCTTTCTGACGTTTCGCCAGCATCTGAAGATGCCAGCCACAGATGCTGGTGAAATGTCAGAAAGAAACTCTGCTAGAACATGGCCACATAGCCCGAAAAACCCACAAAACACTATGGATGCCGGCCATGAAAGCCTTTGACTTTACACTGTTTTCTTTGTTATCAACATTTTTTTTCTTATAAAACTAACTAGTGGGTGAAAAATGGCAATGTGCATTATGTGAGTATAGTAGAAAAGCCTAAGATAGGATCACCGCTTAACCCTGAAGTGAGATTTAACAGACGTCCTCTAGCTATGTAAAAGTGCTGTGTTTACAAAACCTGTCTGCTGTAGACAGCCATGTTAAATGCCTGAAATGGAACTAATGTTGAACATAGCAAAGGTGTTAGCAAACACTTTTTACACATTCCACAGCAGACTTTTGTGCAAAGAAAAAAAACTGCCTCAGGAGGAAGCTTCACTTTTGTGGGTGAGTATGGCAGCTGTTGTCTATAACTGCAGGAAAAAAAATTCAAGAGATTATATAGACATTGCAGTTGCCTGTGGTCTCAGGGGACAACTGGTATCCAGTATCAAAGAACCTGTTATCAGGCTACACAGAAACTCCTGGTGTTTGTGTGTGTATGATGTTCATACATTTAGTTACATTCTTTAAAATTGAAATCAATGGAATTACTTCTGAATAGACATATATAGGATTACATTCTAACACTGCAATCCAGGATGAGCAGGAAAGAGATTATTTATCCTGAAAAATTGTGACACAACCATTTGGTTGCTGTCCAGGTGTCAGTTTAGCAAATAAATATGCATGAAATGAGAATGGGATCTTAGTTGTGAAGGGAATATCGTTCACCACAGAGCTTTTATCTTTAGCTATTTCATTATGATTTCCCCCCAGTTCTAGTTTCCATGGTGGATAAAATTGTTACAGGATTGCTATATAGGCATTTGCATTTGAACAGAAAGGATTTGTTGTTGTGTTGTGTGCCTTTAAATTGTTTCTGACTCATAGTGACCCTAAGGTCAACCCACCATGTGGTTTTCTCAGCAATATTTGTTTAGAGGAGTTTTGCCTGTATTGTCTTTGTGCGTATCTCCAATGCAGAGATGTTAATCTGAGGCTGAGACAGTATGACTTGCCCAAGGTCACTTAGTGGGTTTCAATGGCTGAGCTGGGATTCAAGCTTGAGTACTAGTCCAGTACACAAACAACTACATCATGCTGGTTCTCAGAAAAGGATCAATGGGTCTAGGGTTGCCATATGCCAGATTTCAGCAGGACAGCCTCGGTTTTTCAGGCTTGGGAATGTCCCATCCTGCTTTAGACAGCTGTCCCAGACTCTCAGTTCTTGCCTTAGTCTCAGCTCAGTGTCTCGTTCTCCCTAGGCTTGGCCTTCCTTCCCCAACAGGCCTGCCAGTGGCTATGTTTGTGGGAGACTGAGGCTGCAGCCAGGGGGAGGGCTTCCAGCTCCTTCGGTCCAATTGGCCAGGCCCAGAGGAGAAGGAGCTTTCAGCTGAGAGAGCTGCGGAATGGAGACAGGCTGAGAGAGGCAGTGCAGCAGAAACAAGGTCTTACAAGGCCTGCTAGGCATAGGTCCTGCTGGGTCTGGGGGAGTTGGGGTTGGGACTGGGCTGGGCTTGCCACTACTGCCCCTGCTTCTGTTTGGGTGCCATTCAGTGATGTTTTGGGGCAGTGGTAGCCCCATCCCTTCAAACAAAGGCTGGATGACCATCTGTCGGGGATGCTTTGATTTAGATTTCCTGCATGGCAGGGGGTTGGACTGGATGGCCCTTGCAGTCTCTGCCAACTCTATGATTCCCCCACAGAGGGAGCCTAGGCTGCCCGCTGCCACCCCAAAACTTCACCGAATGGCAGTGGTGTCCCCATCCCTCCCCTCTCCACAAAGTCCTACCAGGCCACCGTTCAGCAAGGTTTTGGTGTGGCGCCAGGCGACTTAGGCCTTCTAGGCCTCTCTCTGCCAGGGAGGGCTGGGAGGAAAGGATGTGGTTGCCGCCACCATTTGCTGCGCCTTTGGCTTGGCAGAGGGCAGCCTCGGGTGTGACTTACCCAAGGGGTTTTCTTGGAATGTTTGTTCAGAGGTGTTTTGCCTTTTCCTCCCTCTGAGGCTGAGAGAGTGTGACTTGCCCAAAGGTTTTCTTGGAAGATTTGTTCATAAGGGGTTTGCCTGCCCCTTTCCATGAGGCTGAGAAAGTGTGACTAGCCCAGTGGGGTTTTTTTATGGCCAAGCAAGGGATCGAACCCTGGTCCTCTTCCAACGCTACTTCCTTCCACGCTTCTTCAGATGCATTTAGTCTCAGAGGTGCTCCAAAATCTCTATGTCCTTGAATTCTATTATTATTATTATTATTATCATCATCATCAACTGAAAGAAAGAAGTTGGCAGCATGAGCTTTCCTAAAGTCTGCTTCCTCAGATGCATTTAGTCTCAGGGGTGCAACAAGATTTCTATAATATAAGGATTTATATTAATGATTTTTAATATATATATATATATATATATATATATATATATTAATGTTTTTGTCTTTTAGTTGGTTGTGTCCTGCATTTTTCTTGAATGTTCTACTTTTGGGGGGGGGGGTAAATTTTGTCCTACATTTGTCCCACATTTTAACCTAAATTTTGTCCTACAATTTTTGTACATTTTGTCCCAGTTTGGTGGTAGAAAATTATGGAAACTCCAAATGGAACCAAAATGACTGTTTATGGTTCAGTGGTCAAGCCACTAACCTTTTCACTTGTCTGGAAAATTAATGCTAAATTTCCCAGGGAATAGCATACCTTCCAAATGTCCTAGTTGGCAGGGATGATACTGATTAATCCTCTGTCATCTCATTTTTCCCCACCTGCT
>NW_024808643.1:0-3310 GCF_019175285.1 Sceloporus undulatus | reverse complement strand
TCTAGCTTTTGTGGCTGCCGCTCCACACTGTTGACATGTTTAGCTTGGTGTCTACTAAGACCTCAAGATCCGTTTCACAAGTGCTCCTTTCAAGCAAGGTGTCACCCATCCTAAGCTGAGCCTGTCATACTTTGGACATGCCACGAGAAGACCTGAATCACTAGAAAAAGACAATAAAGCTTGGCAAAGTAGACCATACCATAGGAGCCAGGGTGGAGTAGTGGACTCCTCCTGACCTTCCCCTGGCCTCCAGTTGTGGACGATGGATCTGGAGACCAGGGTTCAAATCCCCGCTCGGCCATGTAAACCCACTGGGTGATCTTGGGCAAGTCATACGCTCTCAGCCTCAGGGGAAAGCCATGGGAAACGTCCTCTGAACAAATCTTACAAGAAAACCCCATGATAGTTTCACCTTGGGGTCACCATAACATCCTGCATTTTGCATTGCCTTGGCCTTCTTTGCGGTGATGGTGAACATTTCTAGGTCTGTGTGCCGGGGGCGGGGCTTCTGCCCTCTGTGGGTGGGACTTCTGCCATCCATGGGCGGGGCTTCCACCATCGGAGGCGGGGCTTTCAGGGCAGGAAGAGACAGCTAGAAGCCGGGGGAAATTAGGGGGGTGACGGGCACGTGCTGTTGCTCCTGCTCCTCCTGCCCTTCCCCTGCCCTCCAGCTGTCTCTCAGCTGGGGGAGAGTAGGGGCCCCTGGTGGGGAGGAGCAATGGGCCTGGCGCCTCTGATGCCCTCCAAGAGGCTTTGCCAGTCCTGAGGTCTACTTCCAGGGACCATTGGATTTGATTCAAATTTCTGCATGTCTTTTGCTTCAAATTGTTTTAAAAGGCTGTTGGCTCTTCTCTTTTAATTTGCCATATTTTTAAATACAGATTAAGCCCACTTAAATCACTCTTGTCTTAAATTGCATTGCCATCTTGTGGCACCTGTGAGACTAACTGAGCAAAAGAAGTTGAAGCATAAACTTTTGTAGACTTGGTCTCCATCCTCAGATGCATGGAGTCAACAGGTGCCCAGGAAAGACCTTAGATCCTTCCGGAGCACCCTCTCACTCCTTGCATCTGCCGAAGGAGATCAAGTCTGCAAAAGCTGATGCTAAAACTTCTTTCAAAGGCAAAAGACCTGGTCCAGCTCCTCTTGGCTTCTCCACTGGGTTTTTGGCACAACTGGCCTCACTTTTATCTTTCACACAGTCCTTTTTCTCCTCCATTTCTGGACTAAATTCAGCAGGTAGTCAACTCGGGCTTGGAGCTGCTTCTCCTGTGGCCTTTTGTATCTCTCAACTAACATGACCTTTGGATGGGAAAATAAAGAACAAAAAGAAAAGGAAATCTCACCTAGTTTTTAATAAAGATTCCCTGCCAGAGCAGGAGAAGCAAGAGTTGGAAGGTGAGATTCTGAACCTGATGTGAACATTGTTTTCTGGGGGAAGGTTGTAGGTGGCACATCTGGTTCACATGGTCATCGTGGTATTACTGGTTGTTCTTTTGTAATTGGAAAACAACAATGCATGCTCTTTGATTGCAGTTTTTCTCCTTTTCATTCTGTATTAATAAACATAACACTGAGAAATAACAGACACGTAAAGGTAATGATGCAATAAAAAAACAAATGAGTTTCGACAACGATTTCCAAATCATGTCAGATAGGAAAACCCAGCAAGACAAATCATTTGGACCTGTGTACCTTTCTACAAATAGATGTAGGAGGTTTAAAGGGAGACGTGTCTATTTTTGTTTAGATGTGCAATGCAGATACCCCAAATCTCCAACAAAAATGTTGTATAATCAGATATTCTCTTGTATCTGGGAAATGTCTAATTAACAATTTGTAAGCCACTCTGATAGCCTTGGTTGAAGAGTGGGGTATAAGTAAATTATTATTATTATTATTATTATTATTATTATTAGTTGTGTGTTTATTTTGGTAAGAAATTCACTTTCTATACTTTTCCCCCCAGTAGTGATAGGCATTGATCTGCACCTTTTAATATATCTAAATGATAGTCTCTGACCTGCACCTTGATATCAAAAGTGCATCTTAACCTAGCATGGGATCCAAAGAACAGGTTCCCACTGAAACAAGGGGAAGCCATGGGTTTTGATATGTAAATGAATTTCCTTTCCCAGCTCTGAAGAGGAGCTGCTGAGCTGCTATCAGGCAGATGTCTTAAGGAAGTGTTTCTCTCTTGCGATTGAGGGGGAGCCATTTGAATCAAAGGAATGGCATTTGCATAGCCATTTGGGTCCCTACTGTAGCAGAAACATTTGGTGAGATCAAACCATGGACCTAAGATGTGAAATACACTTCAAACAGTTTCAGACTGATTGCCCTTTTTCTAGAGACCCTGTCAAACCCTTAAAGGGTCTCCTAAATTTAGGGATGTGCTGCTGCCAGCCACTTTCAGCTGCCTCCCTCACCCAGGTTGGTCTCAGGTCATTTTGCAGCCAACATCTATGTCAGTTTGAAGTCAGAGTCGCTCTGACCTGGTCTGCTAAGCCTTAAATATTAAGCAGACTTACAAACCCTCACACAAATTGGACTTCCCAAGATAGAACCTCTACATCAGGTGAGTATTACCATAAGAAAAGCCTATTATCTATCCCACATTTACCTGAGCCTTCTATGAATGCAGTTGCTTATGTGCCTGTGTTTGAACCCCTTTTTCCAATAAAAGACACATTGATTGTCCTTACAGCCTCTGCCTCATTTCTGGATTTCTAGTTCCTGATATCCAGATCGAAGGGGCGATCCCTGAGGTCTAGTAACCGGCCTCCTCTTGTGACACTGAGCTAATTAAATTCCCCATTGATAATTTGGTCCCAGTTCACTGTTACAGTAGAAAGGTGGTATGTAAATAAACCTGACTTGCCTCATAAAATTCATTGCATGGCTCTCACTAAAGACAAAGCTCTGTGTCCCATTATGTCTAAGGCCCTTAATGGCTTCCATCCTAGTGGTACAGTGAATCCATGTTGGTTTTAATCTTGACTGTCCAAGGCATTGAATTTATTGGGGGGAAGAGAGTTCAGTAAAAAGTTTGGGGTGGATTTAATGCTCCCCTGCTGTTAGAATCCTGTTAGTATTCTACCAGATAGTGTTATGTAGTGTAGTATAGTAGTTGGGGGATGATGGGGCTTTAGCTGTAGTAGAAGAATAGATAGTGATAGTAGTGCATAGCAGAGCCAGGTGTCTTATCTAGTGGCCTTGAAGGCCTGGCTCTCCGAGCGCTCAGAGCTGGGAATGTGCTTTCACTTCTGTGGGAACCAGGAGGGGCTTCACTTGGCGGGTTTCTGCTTGG
>NW_024808642.1:0-3311 GCF_019175285.1 Sceloporus undulatus | reverse complement strand
TTGTCCTGCATTTGTCCTACATTTGTCCCGGTTTGGAGGTCCTCACTTATGGCAACCCTAATTCCATGAGATACAGGCAGGAGGTTGTACATTGCACACTATGGGTGCACATTGCATGTTTTGCATTACACATTACACACTGCACATTGTGATTGGGCATTACACACTGCACAGTGGTACCCAGTCGTGGCACGTGTTGTGCAATGTTGCTAGCTGCATGGGGTTGCATGGTGCTGTGTAACTCCATATATGGGTATTTTTGTTGAACTGAGAGGATGTTGGAGTGCAGCCATTATATCATACTGCAGTCTGGGAATCTTGAGTTTTCAAACATTGCATGTCCACATGATAGCTTAAATACTGTAAATAGGCCTAAATCCCACTTCTAGTTGAAAGTAAAGTAGGTTGATGGAATCAATGGAATCTTGGTAAGTAATTTATGTCCCATTCATAAAATGGAGGTAGTTGTTGCAACCAAGCAGTTGAATTAAGGCCCAGGTTCCCAAGTCTATAGTGACTGTAGAGTAAATAGAGGTTGGAGATCTCAAAAGAGTGTTAAATCACTGAAAACATATTGTGGAACTGGTGTAAATCCAGATGATAATACAGTTGTGACTATAGTTCACCTCATGCTAAAGAAAATACAAAAATGTTTTTTTTTAAAAGAGGAAAATAATATAAATCAAACAATAAAGTAATCCAGTTGTAATTAAGGGAGGGATGAATGTGTCAGCTAACTCTGCATACTCTGACTATTTAAATATAGATTCTATTTACTCTTGCATTAACACAGGTATTAGAAGATGTGACTAACAACCCTGCCAGTATATTATCCTAGCTGATTAAAGATTAAAATCTGTAGAATACATAGAGAAATATTTATTTATTTATTTATTTATTTTAAAATGAAAAACAACACAATTCTAATGCATTAGTATACTAATACTAATAGCCATCATTCATTTCATCATACACTATCCATTGTGTTTGCTTTCAAGTCATCTCAGACTTATGGCAACCCTAAGGTGAACCTATCACAGAGGCAGGAGTTTGCCATTGCCATCCACTGAGGCTGAGAGAGTATAACATGCCCAAGGTCACCCGGTGGATTTTCATGGCTGGGTGGGGATTCGAACCCTGCTCTCCAGTCATAGTCCAGCACTCAAACCACTACAAGAGGCTGTCTGTCTTTCTATTCATTGTAGAATGCTAAAGTTTTATAACAGCACTGATAACTTGGATCCCTATTAATATTCATGGTTGTGTTTTGCTATTTTGATAGCAATTTATCAGGAACTGCAAAAGTTAGCTCTTGAAATTGAAAACAATTAAGGGGTGACTGACATTTTAACAGAAAAACGAGAAAGGTACAGGGAGGGGAGGGGAAAAGAGAAATGTGCCAGCACCTTTAAGAGGCTATAATCTAAAGGACCAGTTCCCATCTGATCTTGGTAGCTAAGCAGGGTCAGCCCTGGTTAGTACTTGGATGGGAGACCACCAAAGGAATACTGGGTACTGTGGGCTATATTTCAAGGAAAGGAATTGGCTAAACCACCTCTAAGTATTCCTAAAAAAATGTAAAAAATTAATGGAGTCACCATAAATTGGCACATATATACACACACATCCCAAAAGGAATGCTAGAGTCTGTAGTGGTTGTACGATGATAATCTTAATAAGCTATTTTCTTAAAGTTTTCTTTAAACTATTACATGGAGAGGCAGAAGACATACAATCTGGAATCAGAAGAGGATTGGAAACCCGCACTTTCTTGCTCATTCAAACGACAGTATCAGTTTCAATGGAGAAATTATCAGTATCATCTGATGCACAGGTGGTACAATATTATTAGCTGATAATTTAGATTATTCACAAAGATTAATAAAGTCAGGGAAATAAGTAATGCACATGGTGTAAAAAAATAAAAATATGTTCATGGTAATAAATAAAAAACAAAGCAAACAACAAGTAACCCAAGAAATGCAGTTAAAGATCCTAGATGTGTGTTGAGTATAAATGCCTTGGAATTTGCTTGAATCAACAGTGAGATCATAGCCACGCAATGAAAGGTTGGAACAGAGATTCTGTAGCTTCATTTGACATTTGAACTCAATTTACAGCAATTGAAGTAAACTGAAGACACGGGGAAAGAGAGGGCAACTGGGACATTTTAAAAGCAGCTGAAAAAGCGGAGCAGCAGAGGATTAATTGAGATTGTCCCTGCCAGATCAGAACAATTCAAGGGCATGTACCTTTCCCCAGGTCTAGCAGGAAAAACACAATAATAACCTATTAAATAACTAGTTACCATCATTTCCTAGAATCATAATTTCTACTATCTGGGATATCCATCTCGTTTTCCCCAATGGTAGGGCCAGTCTTCAGAGCTGGTAACAATGGTGCGGTACAAACCGCCCCAAAAGAGTGGCCTGCTGGCACCCGTTTTTCCACCAGAGGGAAGCCTCAGCCACCAAACTGTGAGGCTTCCCACCAGCGGAAAAAGGAACCCGCAAAAAGCAGGTTCTTTTGAAGCTGCAGCGGTGGCGCACTCATTATGTAAGTGCTGTGTGGCACCGTGCTGATGCCGCATGGCACTTATGTGACAATGGCGGTGCCCTTGTATACAGGGCGCTGCAATTGTTATGCCCTCTTCACATGCAAGGGTTGCGGGGCATGTGGGCGCTCCACCCTCAGCCAACCCCATCACGAGGATGCCTAAAAGGCCCGTATATACCGGGCCTAACATAAGGCTAAGCAAGACTATTGTAGAAATACTTTTTTGCAGCCCACAGAGAGAACTGGACTCATTCTTTCTCCAGACATGCTTTCAGTGTCTTACATGCATCCCTTAATTTAATCTTTTGTTAAGCAAACAGAAATGCTGCACAACACAGTAATCATCTAATTGATATTCACATTAACCCAAATTATAGGGCTGACTGCAGTTTGATGCTTCTTTTCCCCAACACCAATATTATTTATGTATTGTTTAGAAGAAAAATAAGCAACTATTTATTTTTATAGAACAGGGTGAACACTTAGGATTCATGTAGATTATGTTGCTTTTATATGCATTTAAGAATCTTTTCAATATGTACAAGCCAACATAAAATTGTGGAGCTGCCACAAATTTTTCCAGTTATTTTTTAAAAACCCAGCAACTAAAAGTATTGCTTTATAAACAGATATAACTATAACCAAATGGATTTATTTTGTTGTTGTTGTGCCTTCAAGTAGTTTCCGACTTATTGTAAGCCTAAGGAGAACCTAGCATGAGGCTTTCCTGGCAAGATTTGTTCAGATGAGGTTTG
>NW_024808641.1:0-3311 GCF_019175285.1 Sceloporus undulatus | reverse complement strand
TTTGTAATAGATTAGTTCTAGATACAAGTCTTGCCTTGTTTATTTGGGTTTTTTTGACCTTATATAGTGGGTACTGTAGTTTGAGGAATGCTTGTTGTAATTCCATGAGTTTGGCATCCTTGTCTTGTGGGTCTGAATGGATGTGATTGTATTGGAGGGCTTGGCTATAGACCATAGATATGGCAGTGTGTTCAGGGTGGAAACTAGAGGCATTTAAGTACATTTCATAGTCAGTGAGTTTGCAATATAGTGTGGTGCTTAGAAGTCTGTTTTGTAGCTGTAGCATGGTGTTCAGTAAGTGGACTGGTTCTGTTGATAGTTACAGGCTGAGACTGATGGTGGGGTGAAAGCTGTTGAAACGTTGGTGGAATGTCTTGAGTGAGTCTTCTCCATAAATCCAAATTATATCATCAATGTACTTCAGGTAGAGGAGTGGTTTCTGTGTGCAGGAGTTAAGAAAGCACTGTTAAGTCAGCCCTGAAGATCTTGGCATATTGTGGTGCCACACATGTGTCCATGGCAGAACCATTAGCTTTAAAGTTAATTGAAATCATTGTGTGAGAGAACAAAATGGCAGACTTTGGTGGCTAGGTCCCATCTGAAATGATTTTTCTAATGGGTTGTACTGCCATGGGCACACACATGGCACCACAATATGCCAACATCTTCATGGTTAATGTAGAACAACACTTTTGGAATCCCCAAAAAAGAGACATCAGGGATTGCAATAACCACAGGCCCATTGGATTATCCTCTCATGCTCACAATTCTGAAACAAAGACTTACCATAAATGGAACGAGAAATGCCAGGTGTCCAAGCTGAGTTCAGGAAAGGAAGAGGCATTAGACATCATATTGCACACATATAATGGATAATTGAGCACATCAAAAAAAATTCAGAAGAAAATCTGGCTGTGCTTTATAGATTATAGGAAAGTCTTTGTGCAGAGCATGAAAAACTTTGGATCACTCCTAAAGAACATTTTATTGTCCTGGTGTGTAACCTGTACTCAGAACAAGAGGCTACTATCAGGAAAGATTAAAAAGAAATAGAATTGTTTCCAGTTGGCAAAGGGACAACATATAGCTGCATTTTATCACCTTATTTGTTTAACTTGTACACTGAACATATATGTAAAGCAAGTTTAGACTTGGAGGAAAGAGGTGTGAAAACTGGGGGAAAGAACATCAACAATTTAAGATGAACAGATGGACCATACTACTAACAGAAAATATCAAAGATTTGGAACAATTACTGAAGGAAATCAAGTAACAACATGCAATGAGAGAGTTACAGATGAATGTTAAGAAAACAAAAATAATCACCACATATTATTTACATAACTTTAAAGTAGATAATGAAAACACTGAAATAATTCAAATTTTTCCATACCTTGGCTCAGTCATTGATTAGAATGGAGGCTGCAATCAAGAAATCAGAAGTAGACTACAGAGATTATTGCATTTACTTTTTTGCCCGATCTGAGCACAGGATGGAATCAGGCCGGAATGGGGGGAAATGGGTGTTATTATACCTGAAATTGCTGCTGCGATGCTAGCTGACCACCACTCATCCCTGAGCTGGCCGATTTTGAAGGATGGAAAGCTTCCGTACAACCACAATCGGTGGGATAAGCACAGCTTGGGGACAGGTGGTGGTCAGCCGGCAGCGCAGCAGAAATTTTGTGTGTGATAACCCATTTTCCCCTGTTGAAGCCCAATCCCATCCTGTGCCCGGATTGGGCAAAAATGTGTGCGCGATAATCTCCTGTCTTGAAAGGGTAAAAATAAAGTAACTAGACAAGATCCTGAATATAAACATATATCATTGAACACCAAACTCAGGATTGTCCATGCCATCATATTTGCAATTTGTATGTATGGTTGTGAAAGCTGGACAGCTGACAGGAAGAAAGTTAATTTGAAATGTAATGCTGGAAAAGAGTTCTACAGATACCATGTACTGCTACTTAAAAAGACAAATGAATGGGTGCAAAAGCAAATCAAGCCTGAACTCTCCCTAGAAGCTAAGATGACTAAACTGAGACTCTCATTCTTTGGCCATATCCCAAGAAGACATGACTCACTAGAAAAAACAAACAAACAAACAATACTGTTTGGAAAGGTGGAAGGCAGTAGGCAAAAAGCAACACTACAATTCAGATGGATAGACTGAATCAAGGAGGTCACAATGCTGAGTCATTAAGACCTGAGCAGGGCTGTTGATGACTTAGAGGTCTCTAATGCTTAGGGGCACATAAACTTAGGTCAATTTGATGGCAGGTAACAACAAAGAACCCTAGCTTTTTCCCATTATATTCCTGATTGTTAATATTGTTGTTGTTTTATTGCATTTTTAACTTTTATTATCCTTGTATTCTACATGCTCCTGCAAACTATTTCAGGATTTTTTTTCAAAATTAAAATCTGTTATAATTTTTCATAAATGAATAATTAAAATGAACACAGCAGTATGTAAACTGGGCATATCATTTTTGCATGGGAATATTCAACAGGTGCACATTTTGTCAAAGTCTCTACTATGTGCAGATGGAGGCAGTAATAATAGAATTATATCTATTTATAATAGATATAAATCAGATAGCACAGCTATAGGATTAACTCTCAACAAATTAGATGAGATCCGCAAGATGGTCTATAATAGAAATATGTGGGCAGGAAACATGGCAGAGTTTCAAAAGCAAGAAATAAAAACTCTAATCAGATTGGTTTGTAGGCCTGTGCATCATAATTTATTCTAGCATGGTTGAGAATGGCTATCAACACTCATAATCAAAGCAGAGAAATCACATAATAATCAGTTTCTTTGAAGGGTCATGTTATCTCACAGATTCCCAGAACTCATTCTCTCTCTCTCTGTAATCTGTTATTAAGAGTCCAGTTAATTAAATGGTGTTTAGTTTGTGCTACTTTAGCTAAAAGCACGTGGCAGTGATATGATACATATATTTCTTTTCCCAAATTGTTGCACAGGCCAATTTCATTTTCATTAATCTAAGATGTTAGGAAGATCATAGAAAGAGAAGGCAGCTACGCTGGCAGGTTACTAATTAGGACTTATCGTGTAGGTGTTAAAAAGCTAATAGATTTGTAGCCGCTGTTATTCTAGAGATAGGAAAGAGATCTAAGCAGCTTGATTAGAAGGTGAATAATTGGCTTGGGGAGTGGGTGGCAGGAGCTGCTGTTGGTACAGAGATCAGGACCAGTACAAGAAATTTTGCAGTGTAAAAGTATTATTATTATTATTATTATTATTATTATTATTATTATTATTATTATTATTATTATTA
>NW_024808640.1:0-3311 GCF_019175285.1 Sceloporus undulatus | reverse complement strand
ACACACACACACACACACAACAATGTATATATGTATGCACATGTATACATGTACATGCATATGTATATATATGTACACGTATATATACATATGCACACCCATGCCCATGGCACGCCCATGGGGGAAGTAATATGTGTGTGTGTGTGTGTGTGTGTGTGTGTGTGTGTGTGTGTATATATATATATATACATATTTATATCTGTATGTATATACATGTATATGTACGAGTATGTATGTGCATATGCACACATATATATGTGTGCATACATCGCTCCTACATATTATATCGCAAACATGACATATGTTGGCAAAATAAAACACCTCCCTCTCCATCACATCGGCTGGGCAACGTGCCCAGGGAAATCAGAATATGACTACCCAAAGGAAACCCCCATTTGCAGATCTTGGGGGGGGGGGCAGGAGGCACAAACATACACTGTTCTGTTCATGTTAAAATGAGCACATATGCATTTTATACTAGCTCTCCACCCATACCATCGGAAACATCTGCTTTTCCCCCTCGCCAGCACTAGAAGTGGAAGGACTACCAGAAGCAAAATAGAAGCAAGATTGCAGTGAAGCTTCATGGGAATTGCAGTAGCTTTCGAGGTTGGGGGGAATACCAGGACCGAAGCAAACATGCATTCCACACCAACATAACTTCGAACTGAATGAGAATCAGTCTGGGGGAAGGATTTGTGAATTCGGTAGTTCACCAAATTTAGCTATTTTGTTGTTGTTGTTTTAATTTAGCTATTTTGGGGTTCATTTTGTATCGGGCTCAGAACAACTCCGCAATGACAGCGATTGCGTGTGATAATCTCTCATGCATTAACGTGAATACCCATGATTGACTCCAGAATGACTTTGGAATAGACTGGAAGTTTTGTCGTGTGATAACATCAAGTGGGAAGGGATATCCCTTCTTTTCACTTTAATATGGGAGCAGCCCCTCTGGCAAAGATTTTTCTCTTAATTTCCAAACAGGAAAAAATTCTCTGTGTATGCATGTGTGTTTGAATAGCAAGCAGTGAGCAAGTGTGGTTGGTACTTAATGCATAATAATTCAGAGCATCACAGATTTTGCCCCAGAAACCTGAGATTTCTGTGCCAAAAAACATCCATATTAGAGTAGTTGACTATTTCACAAAATCCCTTCTTCATACAGGTATAGCATGAGCCTGTACATACAGCTCTAAAGAAGAGTCATATAAAATAGCTGGTAAAAGGACTAATCACCCCACTCTACAGGGCTTCTATTTTGCACTGTCCTCCCACCAAGATATATTCTACAGTTAGAGGGATGGAAGGGGTTTGTTACATAGATTTGTATGCAGTGTTTATTGTGGTCTGGTATGTATCATGAATCCTGATTTTTTTCCACTACTACAGTAGTTGGCTATTTCACAAAATCCCTTCTTCATACAGGTATACAACAGTTAAAAAGCAGAAGTGCTCCTGGGTAGATTTAGTAGCAGTGGCAGAAATCACATAGAAGGGATAGGGATAAGTTCCTATACCACAAAAAAGAAGAGCAGTAGAACGTGTCTCAACAAATCTTATATTTCAAGCTAATGATATGCATGTGTGAAATGAAATGACTGAGGGTGCATCTACACTGCAGAAATAATGCAATTTGATATCATTTTAACAGCTAAGGCTTCATCCTACAGCATCCCGGGATTTGTAATTTTATGAGGCAGCAGCAATCTTTGACAGAGAAGGCTAAAAACTTTTAGTAAAACTACAAATCCCAGGATTCCATAGAATGGTGCTACAGCACCTGAAATGGTGTCAAACTGCATTATCTCTGCAGAGTAGATGGACCCCAGGTCAGGTAAGCTTGCATAGCTAAACAAAAATATTTTGAACCCTGTGGAGACCTCAGGTGGCCATGAAGTCTTCTTCCAGAGTGCATCCATGGAAGACTTCCCCACCACCAGCAGCCTCTACTTCTCCTATTTCCATTTTTCTGTCTAGCCTTATAGATCTATGCTTTAAAAACATTGTTGGATTAGGTATAGAGTCCTAGGGTGTTAGTCCCTTTTCTGGGAAAGATGAAGACTGGTTCAATTAAAAATCACTCTCCTTCAGCAGCATCTCGAGTCCTTCTGAGACTAGCTTCAGCATAATTAGGCAAACAAGCATTATGTGAATTACGTAACTAACAACTTTACTGACTATATTGAAATGCACATTTAGAACATATAGAGATAGTTTGTCTAAGCCCTGACTAACTAAAGGAAGGTTTCAAATAGGAATTTAGCAATTCAATATTGAGGAAGAGGAGAGACTTTATGTGACCACAAAGATATCTAGAAATTTCGTAATTGCATGGTATCGCTGCTTAGCTACATGGTCACATTGATGACCATGCTTTATAACTAGCGTCTGAGCAAATGGGGAAAGTTTTGGAGAGATAGTACATATAAGATAGGAGCATGCAGGAAACCCTTTGTAAAACTGCAAATCCCAGGATTCTATAGGATGGTGCTACAGCACATCGTGTCAAACTGCATTATCTCCACAGAGTAGAACAACTTGTTAGAACAACAAATGTCTAGATTAACAACAACTTCCCAAAGAGCCTTCACTGTAGCTGGGGAATAGGGATAAGTTCCTAAATTGTGGAACAGTCTTCCAGAGGAGATCCGTCACATTGCCTCCTTGGAGGCGTTTAAGAAGGCAGTTAAGATGGATCTCTTCCGGTGAGCTTATCCACCTGATCTAGTGTAAGAAATATTGTTCCACCTCCTGATTATTGTATGATTGCATTGTTCTTGTAGTGATGATAGTGTAATTTTTAACATAATTATTACTGTATTGTATTTTATTTATATATTTTGTATGCATTTTATGGCTGTAATCCCACCTTGATCCACCTGGGAGAGGTGGGAAATAATTATTATTATTATTATTATTATTATTATTATTATTATTATTATTATTATGATGATGATGATGATGATGAAACCTTTATACAGCATTGTGTGAAACCTAGTCATTCTAATAGCAAATGGGAGAGGGGGGTGTAGAAAGAATAGTTTTTCCAACACACATGCTGGGGCAGCTTTTGAGTGGGTAGAGTATACATTTGCTGGAGTTAGAGGTGCAGAACCCCCATGAAACTGCAAAACCTGCAAATAAAAGACTAATATATATATATTTACATAAGACAATATCTGTCTAGGAATCTCTAGGTCCTCCAACTCAAGTCTATGGTCAACATCCACCAGAAACTGAACATAGAATTGTGTTGGATGACCTACAAATGCCTAGGTAAATGTTTTCTCCGGGAATCTCTAGGTAAG
>NW_024808639.1:0-3312 GCF_019175285.1 Sceloporus undulatus | reverse complement strand
TCTTGAAACGTTTTGGGAACAGAATAGAAACGTTTCAGGCACTGATGCGATAACCTTCATTGACACTGGATGCCTTGTTTTCAGCCTCAGAGGGAGCAATCCTTGGTGGTGGGGCGCACATGTGAACATCTGCTCACCATTGCTCCAGAATGCCCAGGTAACAGAGGAACATCAGAGAAACTTCAGGACCAGAATACTCTGGGCTGCTCCCAAAGTATTCTGTTCCAGGCAGATACCACCTAACGTATCCTGGATCAATACCACTGTGTGCTATTCTAAAAATTTACAAAGACGTAAATATACTTTTGCGCCAGTTTCAGAAATCACCTGAATATTCTCTTTGTGGTTTTCTGAATTGGTCCTATTGTTCTTTTCAACAGCTGCCCCCAGCTGAAGGCATCTTGAATTGCACTGTCTGTAAACAGATGTAAAACAGAAGGGAATCAGATCTTTTCTCACTGAACACTGTAATGTACTTGATTACTTTATTCTTGTTTAATGATCAGATTAATTGCAAATGAGCTGGCAGAAAACCAATTTCATTATTTCATGTGAAAAAGCTGAGAAGCAAGAGAGTTCAAACCAAAGGACAAGATCTAAACTTTAGATGTGTGTTGACTATACAGAGGATTACATTACAATTTCTTCCCAGTTTCATTCCCAAATGATTTTATGTATTCACTCCATTTTTTCATACATCTGTTTGATAGCATGTCATTTTGTATATGCTAATTGAAACCAACCTAGAGTAAATCAGAATGATACAACAAAATACCACTTTGAAGTTGAACTGGGTATCATAGGAAACATCTGTGTTCAGTTATGAAATCATAAGAACTCTTTGTTTTACAATAGGTAGTCTTTGTACAGTAGATAGTCTTTGCACTAAAATGAACTTTTGTTCTAGCAGTAGACTGGTGGTGTTAACAGTGTTTAATTAGGTGGCTTTTAAAGCCCCTTGCTTCTAACAATCTTTGCAAAAACTTTAGTGTTTATTACAATCCCAAAATTATTTCAAGAAAAATCTCTGTAATGTGCTATGTTGTACATACATCTCTTATCAGCAGAATCCCATTCAACTTCAGTGGAAGGACATCAATAGTTTGTGCACATTTATTCCTGTAGTGAATATTTATCCCTGTAATGACAGAATAATAAATGTCAGAAAGAAGGGGAGTTGTACAAATAAAATACTTCAAGTGTATGTTCTGAGCATGGGACAGTCTTACTGTATCCCATGATCTGTGTAAAAATATCAAGCACATATGTAAAGTCCAAAGTATGCATGTAAAGTCACAACAACAATAACAACAAATGTACATTTTATTTCTCTGTGACTCAAGTCATTTCCAACTTCTAGTGACTCTAAGGTGAACCTATCATGGGGTTTTCTTGGCAAGATTTGTTCATACTTGGAAGGAAAAGTAAAGATAGCTGAAACTGGAATGTTATATACAATGCTGTTGCTTTCTTTTTGCAACAAACCAGTTTATAATATGCACTGCATACATGTTTTGTATCTGGTTGTAATCACACCAAAGTGAAATATCAATGCAGCTGGTGGCTCCCACATCAATGGGGTAGTGAACTTGTTGAACTTTAAAGGTTGCTTGTGGGGTAATAATAATAATAATAATTTTTATTTTTACACCACCTTTCCAAAACGATGATCAAGGTGGCTTACAAGGGCTAAGAAGATGTACAATAAAAGTTAAAAACATTGCTACAAGGAAGGGAACAGGAATCAGGGTAGGGTTCATCACCTTGGTTAACTCCTTCAGAGTTCAAACTAAAACCCAGTGTGGATTCACCACCATACTAACATGGAAGTCTCCAGCATCCACTGAGTGTAACACAATCCTAAACACATTTACTCAGCTCCACTGTATTCCAAAACATTCATTCATAGGTGAGAGTACACAAGAACACAATCTTAACTGTATAGTTTTTCCTATATGGAGAAATCCAGGTTAACAATGGTAAAATATAAAGCCTTTATGAATTAGCTTCAACATTTGACAGTCAAAATCAGGTACAGTACTAGTAATTTGATTTTTGATAAAAGGGTGGCAGAGCAAACAAACCAAATTTCTCCTCTATGGATTGTAGTGCACATCTGGTAAAGTGTTTCTTAAAATATTAGCATCAAGTATTTTTCCTACAGCACAGAAAACAAGTTTTTTTGCAATCACACTCCAGGAATTAACTCCTAAAAGTTCAGTAATCCTCAGATATTCCCTATATGTAGTGCATACCAGTATTGCATTATCCCAAACACAGAAAGCATGGAATGAGAGAGCAAGGCTTCTCTTTTCTCCAGCCACTGAGCCTTGAAGGTGTGGGGGTGAGGGTCAGTGGGTGGAGAAAGCAGAGGCCTCACTCACACCTCTTCTTTCTCTCCCTGTGAGACTCAATTACTGCACTGGGTGACACCTACCCTAGTAATGCCACTGTTCTTTGCACACAGTACCCACATGATTATTAGGAGGCACTTCACTATGCAGTGGCAAACCCAACGTATGCAATTATTTATGAACTTGCAGAAGGGAGTTCAACAAATATATAGCTGTATGAATCATTCAGGTGAAAATATGCATTTGTCATGTGACCATATTACAATTTTAGGGGGTACAATACCACAGTTTATGGACTAGATTTCTTACAAACTGGGTCTGAAATGTATTTCAGTCACGTTTGATAGAGACCACACAAACTTCGCTCTATGGATCAGCTGGTGGAGGTTGTGTGCAAAAGGACCTTTGTGGTTTGTTTCTTTCAACAGCTGACCCATCTATCAACAACTGATTATGAATATGTGCTCCCAAGGTTCAGAGCCAGGATTAGGTCTGGACAAATGAATGTAGATAATATGCCTTACAGCTGGAACATATATTAGCTATTCTGTGTTTTACATATATGATGACTAGTACAATGACAGTTTTATTTTATTTTTCTTCTAAGGGGGTAACCTCTCCCCAAAAAGTTATAAATCATTTTGCTATTATTAGGAATTGGCATTTGCTTTGTGCTAGAAGGATATCTGTTTTTGAGTGGTGTAAGTGAAATTATGTTGGATACTTGCCTTTTGGGAATTTTGAGAGTTGAGAGTCTTCTGGAAACATTATCATGGGCCAGTAATCTTACCAAGAAACATATAAAGACTCCATGCTGCAATGGGTTCCATGTTGCTAAAGATTTTGACTGGCATCTTGTTGAGCAGTTACCAGTGTATAAGCCAGACGTAGGCATTTGTAACTATGCAATATTCATGTTTATGACTGTGGCACTCTTGCAAGAATTGCAAATGCCCCC
>NW_024808638.1:0-3312 GCF_019175285.1 Sceloporus undulatus | reverse complement strand
TGGAATCCTCTTTTTTCCCCTTTTTGAAGATGGGGACAACGTTTGCCCTCCGCCAGTCTGCTGGGATCTCTCCTGTTTTGCAGGAGTTTTCAAATATGATTGCCAATGGCTCCGATATTACATTTGCCAGTTCTTTTAATACCCTTGGATGGAGTTCATCTGGTCCCGGAGACTTAAATTCATTTAGATTAATAAGGTGTTCCTCTACTATCTCTTTACTTATTCTGTGCTGAAATTCCCCTATTCTGCTCCATTATCCTCAGGTTGAGCACCCTTTGCCTTTTCTGAGAAGACTGAGGCAAAGAAGGTGTTGAGTAATTCTGCCTTTTCTCTGTCTTCTGTTAGCTTTCTATTAACAAACTCTGGCAAACTCTGTGCTGGGGTGATGGCACATGTGCCCACAGAGAGGGCTCTGAGTGCCACCTCTGGCACGCGTGCCATAGGTTTGCCATCACTGCCATGGGGTTTCCATGGCCGAGCAGGGAACTAAACCCACCACGCTGACTAGTAACATACCAATTCTTACTCTGTTCATTCTGAGGCTATGCTAGTTTAGATGCACCTTTAGTGAACTGTGTATCTATCCTAATTGCTTCTCTTGTTTTTCATGCATTAAATATATGAATATGATAATGTATGAATATTGTATTTCTAGCAGTATTGATGGGCATATTGCTTTATAAAGAGTAAGAGGACTGACCTTTGCCCTTAGGGGTATGTAATCCAAAATTCTCCAGAGGGAGCAACAAGGGAGACTAGGGAAATTGAGGCAGACATAAATAGGTGAAGAATATGCATTTATTTTAGTCACATAAGCTTAGAGGCTTGGGTATTGTTGAATGCAGGGATTAACAGCCTGCCACAAGGGTTTTAAATGATTCACTAGATATGCTATCAGTCATGCTACATATGGTGCCTCAGAGGTCTGTTGGAAAGTTAACTATACAGGGAGTAGGGGGAAAGTTAATGACAGGGGAAAAAAACCAATGTTTTGTAACATATACTTTCAGTAAATCAATATTAAGATATCAAGAAACTGAATGGTAAACATGTGACTGGATGGAGTTCATCTTCACTGTATATATTGCCAAGTATATTTAACAGGGCACAACAATATTATGTGTTCAAACCTACTGTATTTCAGAAGAGAGAGCCAGTGTGGCATTGTGGTTTGAGTGTTGGACCAGGGTTTGATTCAGGCTCTCAGTCTCAGCAGAAGACAATGGCAAACCTCCTCTGAACAAATCTTGCCAAGAAAATCCTATGATTGGTTTGCCTTGGAGTCACTATAAGTCGGAAACGACTTGAAGGCACACAACAACAACAACAACTTCATGGGGCCTACACTCACATAAGCATGGTTAACTGTAGTCTAAATTGCACACATGTACAATTAAAATAACAAAGTACTCCATATGAGGCCTTTCCAGATATGTCAAAGTAAGATTTTGTCATGGCATAATATTCCCAGAATGAAATGAGAAAAAAGTTTGCCTTTGACAAAGTTAAAAGTAAAGTCTAGAAGCCTTTGTCTTGTAATCATTTTCACCACAGGTCAATAGAAACTATTTCATAAGCACCCTCCTACTTGACAGTCTATGCAGGTAGGGCTATAACCTGCAGGTAGGCTATCCATTCTCATTAGGTGGTGGCAGGAGATCATGCTACTAGTGAGGGAGCTGGTCATGGGCTTATAATTAGATAATAAGTGTGTCTCTGAAAAACTGTATAAGCTATTTCATCCAGTTAATGCAACCCTTCTACAAAGGGAAGCCAAATGTACTGCTCTCTCCAATGCTGAACCCCCCCCCCCCCTTCCATCTGTTAATTTATTTGATTCTGCTTGCATTACTCCTAAGGTGTCCCAAAGCATAACTTACAGAAAATAAGATGGTGCAAGTTACTAAAAGTATCAGATCAAGAGATCGTTGGATGGAAATTTACTGGCAGAGGTCTATCAACTACAGATAAAGCTGTCCAGGTCACAGGGATGTCTGCAAAACATCCATTTTGTTCTGTTTGTCACTCAGACTGACTTGCGACCCATCTTGTTGAATAATTCATGGCACAGATCTTCATGTGGCAGTTGTACTGCTGGAATTTCTAACATACTCCACTAATCTATAAATACCAACTATAAATGTTCTGAGCTGATAACTTTTATGTTGCAGTGATCACTCTCTCCCCCACTATTTGTTGGGGGGATACACTGTGTAGATATTTTACTGCCTTACTAACACCAAATGCTACAAACATTAGTGTTATTAACATATACATTAGCTTGAGCTGATTTCCTCCTCCAGCTGCTGTTCCACGTTCCCGATGAGAGGCTGCAGCAGTGAATCAGATAACGCTAATGAGTGAGTTAATGAAGTTTCTGCAGTGGAATGTACAAGCTTGGAAAGGGTATTGAAAGCATATCCAATACCCTTGAAAACTAAAAAGGGCCTTCTTTATTTACTTCCCTTGCTTCCTGAACCTATTCTGTTATACAAATAACAATGCCTGCTGCCCTACTGCAAAAATTGCCTGAAGGATGGGAGAAAGAGAGGCAGTATCTATTCCAAAATTTTGAAAGTGAAGAGTGGATTAGAGTTAATTAGGAAACCTCTTCCAAGTGGACATCAGCCAGCTCCAGCTTGCCCTGGACTAAGCTGCCAAACCTTTGTTGGCCTTTTATCAACTTGATTCCCTGGTCCTGTTTTCCTTTAGTTTGTCCTCAAATTATCTCTCAGTTTTATTACCTTATTAATGAAGCCTCTCTTCCTTATTACCATAGCCTAGATTCTATTTTTGCATGTTAATTAAAACAAAAACTCTGTAAACCAGACAGATTTTCTTTCAGTTGCTTGGGGAGGAGGGAGTAGAAGGGAAAGTCTAGGCTGAGTAAAAAGACAGGAGAGGATTACATTGGGTTGTAGCCTCTCTCTAAAGTCGGGATTCTACTAATTCCAGCTACCCTATCAAGCCACTTTCCTTTAGCTTTACAAATCTCTTTCTACTTTATTCACCCATATCAACTTTTTCTATCAGCCATGAAAGCTCAACTGCTGGTGTATAGTGACCAATCTGCATCCAAATGCCACCGATTTGGGGTGAGAATAGAAATCAGGAACCCTCAACAATGCAGCTGGAGGATCTTCTAAAGGTGCCTGCTGTCCCTTTTAATAGCTCTTCAACTATAACTCTCCCCAAGCAAACTTCAGTTTATAGTTTTTTTGCGGGTTTTTCAGGCTATGTGGCCATGTTTCTTCCTGAAGTTTCGCCAGCATCTGTGGCTCACATCTTCAGAGGTGCTTGCCTGGAAAAGAG
>NW_024808637.1:0-3312 GCF_019175285.1 Sceloporus undulatus | reverse complement strand
TCTCCGCCTCTACTGCCAAGATCCTGGTCCATGCCCTAGTGATCTCACGACCTGATTACTGTAACGTCCTCCTGGCTGGGCTTCCTCTTTCTCACCTCCGTCCTTTAATCTCTGTCCAGCATTCAGCTGCACACATTATCACTTCCACCCACCGCTCTGACCACATCTCTCCTGTGTTGGCATCCCTGCTGTTGACATTTAAAGCACTCCATGGACTGGCCCCTCCTTACTTATCAGACCTTCTTTCTCACCTTCCCACCCGGGCCCTCCGTTCTGGTAGTCAAGGTCTGCTGACTCAGCCCAGGATTTCCTCTGCCCCATCCCGGATTTGCCCCTTTTCACTTGCTGCCCCTCACTCCTGGAACCTTCTTCCCCCACAAGCAAGAACCATCACTTCTTTAACCAGCTTCAAAATGGAGTTGAAAACCATCCTGTTCAGAGAAGCCTTCCCAGGCATTGCATAATTGTCGCTTACTATTTGATGTTCTTTTGTTGTCTGTTTATCAAATCATTTCCTGTATTGCTATGTACTGTATATGCATTATCCTACTTGAGAGTATGTATTTTCCCTGGAATATGATTACCCATCCACTATGAAGCCAAGCCCTCCCTCCAGTCCATCTGCCTTGGTCCAGGCCTAGGAGGTAGACAGGAACTGCTGGACCTCTTACCCTTTCCCTCCACCACTCCCTTCTCCTTCTGTGTCATGTCTTTTTAGATTGTAAGCCTGAGGGCAGGGAACCGTCTAACTAAAAAGATTGCATGTACAGCGCTGTGTAAATTTACAGCGCTTCATAAAGAAAGGTTAATAATAATAATAATAGTAGTAGTAGTAGCTCTGGATAGAGATGATCTGATCTGTTCAAACAGGGCGCAGATAAATATCACTCTGCAGATGAAAGCATTTGGTCCACATGTGGGAAGTTTTCTTTCACCTATGAATCTCTCTTGCTGGAATCAAGGCAGAATGTTTACATTGTTGACTTCCTTGTGAGGATTTATGCATTTCCCCCAATTCACCTCTCTTGAAGTGGGAACATATACATACCAATAGAGAAATGTTAACACCTCATTATCTAACATTAACTTAAAACCAGCTGTTGTGGTTAAAAACTGAGCTTTATCACATCTGGAGAGGAGGTAGGGCATTTAAAAAAGAAATTGTTACTGGTGTCCAACTGCCCTTTTTAATAGTTCATGATGGGAAATTCTCCTCTATGTACAATCCTGACATTCAGACTGTGCTGAAATTGTTTTTTTAAGGAAGAAGTCAATACAGAGCTGCAAATACATTTAAACTTCTCAATATCCTAGCAATTTTTATTATCGTGCCCACCACTAGAAAATACATGCATTAAAAAGAAGGAAAATCCCTTACCAAAGGCTTAGAAAAACAGTTTTAAAAAACTAGGATTTTTCTTAATAGTTTGCAGTAGCTTGCAGAATGCATTGAAACAGGTTCACTGATTAAATTGTATGCATATGTTTTCACATAATCTCTGGAAGCCAGGATTAGGTGTCCATTTGGTCACACAAAAAAGACTTTAGAATATCTTGCTATTTCAGCCATCAATATGTTTCAAATGTGATCCAAGAAACATTACCTACTTACTTGGATTTCCAAAGCATTTTTAGCAATCTTAGTTTTTTGTGGCAAGATTTGTTCAGAGGGCCTTTGCTTTCCAATGAGACTGACTTGCCTGAGGTCACCCAGTGGATTTCCATGGCTAAGCAGTGATTTGAACCCTGGTCTCCAAAGTTGTAGTCCAGTGATGAAACCATTACACCATGCTGGCTTTTGCCATTTGGGTAAGAGTATAGCCAGCATGGCATAGGGGTGCTGAACACCAGGGTCCCTTTCACACACTATGCCATCATAGCAGTATGATGCCACTTTAATTGTCATGGATGCATCCAATGAAATTCTGGGGTTTGTAATTTGGATAAAGGCACTTACTTTTGGTCAAAGACCGTAAATAAAGATTCATTGATTGACTGATTGATAAAGTCACTAGATGAACTCTCTAGCTGAGAATTCTAAATATTCCTGCCTAAACTGCACGAGACCAGGGTTTGAATCCCCACTCAGCCATGGAAACTCACTGGGTGACCTTGGGCAAGTCACATTCTCTTAGCCTCAGAGGAAAGCAAAGGCCCTCAGCAAATCTTGCCACAAAACCCACATGATTGGTTCACTTTACGATTACTGTAAGTCAGAAACAATTTGAAAGCACACAACATCAAACTGAAAATCCCAGGATTCCATGGTGCATTGCCATGGCAGTTAAGGTGCAATCACAATGCTATACCTGCGTAGTGTGAAAGGACCCCAGATTACTACAGACTGTCTTCATTTCATCAGTACAATTTAAGGTTGGTGGGAAGTGTTTATTGGGGCTTCTGTTGTCATTGTTGAGACTCAGAAATTGTTGATAACCTGCTGTAAATCACCCAGAGATCCCTTAGTAAGTTCATGCCTTCTATTCATCTCTGATGTATCTGCATTCATCATGACAATGAATCCCTGAATGGACATTATTTTGGAGTCTTGAAGAGCATATACATATAAACTGAGAGATTGCCAATAACCAGCAGTAGTGACAAATTAATAAGGATAATCATGCAAACCAAACACAAGAAATTGAATTCTTAAAGCTAATTACACAATACAGTTGTTAGACCAAGAACAGTTTCTTCCTTTGTTCCCAAATTTTGTTTTGTTTTTTCTGGCTGTTGCTGTTGAGTTTCACTGTCCCTAATTGGCTGGATGCTTGCCCGTTTGCCTCTTTCTCTTTTGCCCCATTCCTCTTCATGCTAGGCTTTTTTGGGATGAGACTGGTTTGGGAGATAATGGGCTCTCCTTCACTGCAGGCTTTTAGCACAAGCTAGAGAGGCAGCCTATCAGGGATGCAACAGCTATGGACTGCCTGCTTTGGTAGCAGGCTGGACTAAGATAACCTCTGAGGGCTCTTCCATCTCTTATGTTTCTGCTCTTGTATTCCTGTCTTGGAGCTTGGAGAAACAACATCTGACAAATGACCTATTTTTCATTTACTGTACTTTTTAAAACTTAAAAAAAAAGTCTCCTGTCCTTCAAAGTACCCAAAAATGCCTCCTCTGTAAAATTTAAGAGCAAAACAATCAAACACTTCTGGTTAACAGCAATTTTAAAAAACAATGTTACATACCACAGAAAAGGTCGCGCGAGACTTTGGCCTCCATGAGGCCCGCTGCAGCCGCTGGAGCCCTCGAATAGGGCTCAGACGGCGGCAGCGGGCCTCTGGAAGGCCGGGGCCGTCGCTGGCGCCGGCG
>NW_024808636.1:2010-3312 GCF_019175285.1 Sceloporus undulatus | reverse complement strand
AATGGTGGGAGAGTGGAAAAGATTGTGAGGCAGAACTACGGGTAATACTCACTTTCAAAGGCTTCTCCGGGAATCCAATGCTGAAGAGGATGATGGATGAGACATGGCTGCCGGAACGTTGGGGGGGGAGGGGTTGACTGAGGGAGCTAAAATCAGAGTACAGTCTGGCATGGAGCCAATCTGTATTCTGAAAGTAGCACATCTGAGTGAGCAAATCTATGAGTTCTTATAGCTGAAATCTAGCCTCTGGCATTGAGTTTAATGGTTGGCCAAAGCCTAGACAAAGGTGTTTGATTGCCTGGGCTTTCTTAAGCCGAGGTGCAGGGTGGCCTGGTCAATGCAGTTGGGTCTGACACAATTGGGGGGGGGGGCAGGTAGATGGGTGGGTCGTTGATTTGATCACCGGCCTGTTAAGTGTGAGACTGAGAACAGTCAGCATTGTGTTGGTTTTGGAGGTGATGGCTCCCTCATTAGCAACTCTCAAGCTACCTTTCGGGAATTTCCGTTTGTATTGTTTCTAAGGATCCTGCCTATTCCCTTGCAAATTGCTTACCTGGTCTCCTCACTTCGGAGAAATGGCAGTTCCACTAGGAGGTCAGTTTGAGGTCAGAGTGAACTCCACACACTCCAAAATTTTATAAAAATGAAGTTGTACTAACAATACCCCTCCATCTTCATTTATATAATAAATTGAGTAATAGCAAATTCACTGCCTATCATACCCACTTAGTCACTTGTCTGAATGCAGGTAGGTTCGTAATCTCTACTACCTTTCTCTGTTTTGTGTCAACATAAAGACCATTAAACAAATGGCAATTTAAAATATGTTTTCCCTTTCACTTATAGTATCATCACAATCTTTCAAAGCAACTGGCTTGTAACTTGGTAGAACAATGGCTTTTATTGGTGATTCCTAAAGTAACAGAGGAAGACACAGTTTTCAGTTTGACAATGGAGATCACAAAATCCAGCAAGTCCAGCTCCATCAGGAGGTAAGTCCAGCTCCATCAGAACTAAGCCCGAAGGAAGGAGACTCCACCCTCCACAACTGCCATTGGCCGGCCTGAGAGGGAGTTCACCAGGCAAGTCCAGCTCCATCAGGACTAAGCCCGAAGGATGGAGACTCCTCCCTCCACAACTGCCATCTGCCGGCCTGAGAGGGAGTTCACCAGGCAAGTCCAGCTCCATCAGGACTAAGCCTGAAGGATGGAGACTCCGCTCTCCACAACTGCCATCTGCCGGCCTGAGAGGGAGTTCGCCAGGCAAGTCCAGCTCCATCAGGACTAAGCCTGAAGGAAGGAG
>NW_024808636.1:0-1910 GCF_019175285.1 Sceloporus undulatus | reverse complement strand
GGAGTTTGCCAGGCAAGTCCAGCTCCATCAGGACTAAGCCTGAAGGAAGGAGACTCCTCCCTCCACAACTGCCATCTGCCGGCCTGAGGGGGAGTTCGCCAGGCAAGTCCAGCTCCATCAGGGCTAGCCTGGAAGAAGGAAGAGCCCTCCCTCCAATCCATCTGCCTTGGTCCAGGCCTTAGAGGGAGAGAAGAACCACTGGACCTCATCCCCTTTCCCTCCATCATTCCCTTCTCCTTTTGTTTCGTGCCTTTTACATTGTAAACCTGAGGGCAGGGAACTGTCTGATTAAAAATAATATTGGTGGAAGAAAAAAAGAGTGAAAATAAATTTGCCGGAACAAGGTAGAACTTTTTTTACGGCGTGTAATAGACCAAAAGAAGGAAGAAAATAAAGAAAGTGAATCTAAGTCACCCAAAAGTGGAATTGCCGAGACTAATCAGAACACAACAGAAGATCCCTCACTAGTGGTGGAGAATCTCGATTTACAGGCCCTGTTAGAGGAAGAAGATAGACTAAGGAGAGAAGAGGAAGAGGAAGAGGAAGAAGGGGAAACAGTGCAAGAATAGAGTCCTGGGGCCAGCCACACCTTTTAAAATCCTCTCGGTTTTCTCCTCTCCCTTTTCAGAGTCCTCCCTTTTAGTGTTATATTAATAAACTTTTTTTGTAGAATAAATTTATTTTTGGGTGTCTGTGATCTGTGTAGGGTGTGTTAGGGGCAAGATGGAAGTTTTGAAATTCCTAACATGGAATGTACAGGGACTTAATACCCCCCAGAAGAGAAAAAAGGTATTTCACTACTTACAAAAGTTAAAGCTTGACGTTATTTGCCTTCAAGAGACTAGGATTAAAGAGAAAGATAAAAAACACCTACGTTGTGTGAAATTTGGTCAAGAGTTTATTTCATCTGCTAAAACAAAAAAGAAAGGGGTTGTTCTATATATTAAAGACAAATTTGAGGTAAAGGAAATTTTTTCAGATAAGGAAGGCCATTTTACAATAATAGAGATTAGCTACAGAGAGAGTAAGTATATATTAGTCGGGCTGTATGGACCACTAGAAAACAAAAATGAATTTTATAAAAAGGTGAAGGAGAAATTGAATGAGATAGAAGCGGTTAATATAATATTATTAGGTGATATGAATGGGGTATGCGACCCAGAATTGGATAGATTCTCGGAGAAATTTTTTTTTAAAAAAACAAGGTAAATTACCAAACGAATTTTTTGAGTTAAAGAATTTGCATGTCTTAGAGGATGTGTGGAGAGTGAAAAACGGGACTATGAGAGATTTTACTTTTTTTTCTAACCCACATAAAACATGGTCCAGGATAGATACAATTTTTACCTCAATCCATTTAATGAAGGATATAAGTAAAATTGCAATAATTCCGAAAATCTGGTCAGACCACTGTCCGGTATTAATGGACCTTAAAGTGGGTAAGAAGGAATTTAATTGGAGGCTAAATTTGGCATTATTGAAAGATGAAAAGATTGTGGAAGAATTAAAACAAAATATAAAACTTTTTTTAAAAGAAAATTTAAATAAAGAAACGTCACTCCAAATTGTCTGCGATACAATGAAGGCGGTAATTAGAGGGTGGTTGATGAAGAAGTCATCAGAAAAAAGGAAAAAAAGGGAAGAAACTCTCCGAAAAATTAATGAGGAGTTAAAGGAAAGAGAAGACTTATTAAGGAAAGATCCAAGAAATCTGAAATTACAATATAGGATAAAGATGTTACAAAAGCAGGCCCGGAATTATTTGGTTGAGGAAATGGAGAAAAAATTAAAATTTGTTAAGCAGAAATACTATGTAGCGGCTAATAAATCAGGCAGATTTTTAGCAAATCAGTTGAAGAAAGTAAAGGCCAAACGCACAATTTTAAATTTGAAAATAGAAGGCAATATAA
>NW_024808635.1:0-3312 GCF_019175285.1 Sceloporus undulatus | reverse complement strand
GTGACTCACAGAAGCTCCGCCCCTTCAGCAACGAGCACACGGTCTCAAGCACACGGTCTCAAAATGGCTGCCAAGCAGCTCCTCTCCTTCTCCTCTCTCTGGCCGGACTGCTCTGGAAGGCTCTGGAAGTTGGTATATAAAGCTAGTCTGCTAGCTCCGCCCCCTTGTGACTCACAGATGTTGAGGGCTACAGATGGCTACACAGAGAGGGGAGGGGGGATACTGACCGGCACTTTGTGCTGGCCTGTGGGCGGAGTCACGGCGTAGTGTCGGCACGCTGGATGCCATGACTCCGCCCTCATTGTACCATGATGCTGCATGCCCTTCTACATGGCGCACGGCATCATGGCACAACTCCCGCACAGCGCCCAAATGGTGCAGTGCAAAAGGAGCATCATCATGCCACCCTGTTGTGGCTTTTTGAGGCATCTTTTTGCTCCCTGCGTAGGCTGTGGAGTGTGGTGCCGTGGCCCCAATCCCGGGGCAGCATGGTGCAGTGTTTGAGTGTTGGACTATGACTCTGGAGAGGTCATCTGGTGCTAGGGATGCGGGGGGAAGGGTAGTGGGCTTTGAGGCCACAAATGGCCCACAGGTTGCCCTATGTCTCCCCTGCTCTTGGCCCTCCATTTGTAGTCATTGCTGCCTTCATTGACAGTGATATTTGGATGCAAACCAGAAGTCTAAAGAGCTGGTGGTTCATTTTAAAACAAGTTGTGTACCCCGCTCCAAACACCTTGTTTGAAAGAGAAAGAGTCCCTTTTATGCCATCACATTTCATCCATAAGTACAAGGATGGACCGTGGCAACATGCGCCATGGATTTGGGGACAGACAGATTTCTCCCAGACACTGTTGGCTGCATTGGGTTGGCCCTTCCTTCTGCCAACTAATGGCCTCTTCCTTTTTAAAAAGACAATACCAAATCCTTTGCTGCTTTTCTCTGCCGATGGGAAGCTGCCTCGGTTGAGGAAATCATCTCCGTTGTCCACAAGGACCTTCTTCACAGTTTCATAGCCAAAGATGACCACCACCGGCTCAGGGCCATAATGCACCGTGAAGACCGGCCCGTATATTTCGCTCAGCTTGAAAAAATAGAAGAGAGAGGAGAGGGTGAGGAGAAGGTAGAGGACACTTTGAATGGGGTCTTTTGGAAGAGGAGAAAGGAGGCAAAACTGTGGCCAAAGGACAGGCGCCAATGGAGAAAGGTGAGGTTTTGGCAGGAGAGCTATCGGTGGGAATGCTTCTGCTATGGCCAAGGTGGCTTTGCCACACTGAACGATGTTAGTTCATATTTGGTAGGCACTGAATTACTTGTCTTCCACACTGCAGAAATAAAGCAGTTTGAGGACATGGCCAATGAGGAGAACCAGCCTCTGCCTACATGGATATCCCTCTGTATCAGCTTAACTGAGAACAACTATAACAACATCTTGACAAAATGTAGGCATATGAATCCAACAGCGTCACTTGATTGTTAAACACCTTTGCCAGATGAAGAAGCCAGTGCTTCAAAAGCTCACAACATCTATTTTCTGCATTTTTCTTGGCCCAACAAAGGTATAACTGTTTTGTGGATTTTGGATGCTATTATACTTTGCTGAATGGCCAACATGGCTATGCCTGGATATGTTTTCTGGAGTTGAATATGTAGGCAGACAAGAGACAATTGGCTTGAGTATGATTTTTTAACACTTTTGCCAAGTGAAGAAGCCAGTGGAGCTTCGAAAGCTTGCATTTTGTCCGGCCCAAGAAAGGTATTGATGTTTGGTGGATTTTGGGGGGTTCTTGGACCTTGCCGTATGGCCAACATGGGTAGCTATGCTTTCTTTCTCTCTCAGTCGTTTTTCTCCTCTCCCGGCATTGCATCCATCTCTTAACCCTTCCTATTGCTCCACCGACCATCAATTTCTTCCCTTTGACCTTTGCCCCTAAAGAACTGCGATACCAAAGTCCTTTGGCTTTTTGCCCAGAACTGTCTTGACCGCCTGCAATCTGGCTGCTGTCTGGGCACTTTGTGGGCACCGCTGGGTCCAAAGGTCTTTCACGCTCCCTGCTCAGGTATGTCAACTAATCCTGCCCTATAGACTTACCCTAGGGCAATACATTATGGGTCCCCCCCCCGTTAAATAATGCTACAAGTAATCTGAATCACACAATGCCATGATGACGCACCTCTGCCGCAGTGCCCAAACAGTGCAGTGCAGATGAGGCATCATCATGGGACACTGACTTTTCGTGGGTTCTTTTTGCTCCCTGTGGTTGCTGTGGCCCCAATCCAGGGTGAAAAGGGAGGGCGTCCCATCACCCATTTGCACAGCCCCAAAGTCTCCTATATAATACCAACCTCCTTCTGAAGAAACTTGCCAGGAAAACCCCATGATAGCTTTACCTTCGTGTCAATGCAAGTCAGAAACAACTTGGAGCTACACAGCAGCAACGGTATACAGTGGACCCTTGTTATACGCTGGGGTTTGGTTCCCAGATCCCCCGCGTATAACAAAATCCGTGTATGCTCAGGTCCCATTAAATATAATGACAGAGCAAAATGGTGTCCCTAATAAAAAATGGAACATCAAGGTAAATGTATACTTTTTTGGAACATTTTCAAACCGTGTATGCTTGAATCAGTGTATAAAAAATCCATGTATAAGAAGGGCCGACTGTATTGTCAAACTCTTGCAATGCTGCATTTATTCTGGCCACGCAATGTAAAGCATAGAGTTATGGGACAAATCTGAGCATATCCCACATACCAAGGAGTCCAAAAAGGTGACTTGGGATCAGAGCCCAGAAAAGTTCTCTTTTAGACCATGGATTCTATAACCCCCCCCCCCACTCCCCTTTGAATCCATTGGCCATGCTGCCAGGGGCAGACTGGATGTGGCACTAGTAAGAAAAGGAACTTCCCCAAGTTCCATAATTCCACTAAAAGGAATATCTTTGCATGTCCTTTCCATCCTTACTGTCCCTTTGAAGGGTTTGTGTTCAGAAAGGTGAAACAAGGTTTGATTGTAGGGATGAGATACAGATTGCAGAAGTCTCCCTCCTTACCTTTCTCAGTTGCACTGAAACATTTTTGCCTTTCAGCTGCAAGAGGTTCCCAATGAAGGGGAGAGGCATTGGACCAGGAGGGAAGTTTCTCTTCTTGGCCTCCACTTTCCTCCAGGCCAAAAGGAGGACCAAGCAGACCACCAAGAAGACGGTGCTGGTCCCCAAAAGATCCATGGGGCAGCTCTATCTCTTCCTTTCTTCAGCAGCAAAAATGCTGAATGCTCTTGGACCTTCACTGAAGTTTATAGGTCAAGTCAACAGA
>NW_024808634.1:0-3313 GCF_019175285.1 Sceloporus undulatus | reverse complement strand
TTAAATTGCATTGGGATGTTTTTAACATGTTGTTGGTGATACTTGTTAGTTAAATGTTATATTGTATCACTTTTGTTGTACACCGCTGTGATCGAATTTGGAATAGCGGTATATAAATAAAATTTTATTTATTATTATTATTATTATTATTATTAAACCACTGCACCACCAGAGTTTTTTAAATGTTATATCATGCAACATAATGTTAAATGTGTACACATAATTATGTCTGAGCAAACCAGTGTCTTACTTCACCATCCTTGTTCAGACCATGGGCTGCTCCTGCAGTCATTTGGAGGACACTCTTTTTTCATATAGCTTTAGACAAGATGAGGATTGTGTGGTCCATCCAGATTTTTCTAGGTTTCATCACTGGTTATCCTCCTTCTCCTCCTCTCCCTCCTCCTTTTATTCATTTATATTAATGGGACCCAAGGTGGCCAAAAACATAGGTAAAAACAATACAGATTAAAAGCTATACAAAAACTTGAGTAATGGTATAAATATAAACATTATTTAAAAAGCAATTAAACAATTTATAAAGTTAAAATATTGAACATTGAAATTCATTCATTAAAAGCCAATACAAACCCTAACACAGCACTGCATATCATTAAAAGCCCATCTCTAAATCACACATTTTCCTAAATCACACTGTGAAGCTTCAGGCTTGCTTTCTGTCTGGGAAAAGGTCCTTTGGCTATGAAATCCCCCCCAGTCAAAGTAGTGGATCACTTATTCAGCCATGACCTTCATTCCTTTTTCAGTCCAATATGACAGAGCAGAAATTCAAACCCTGGCCTCTTGGAATCCTAGTCCCATAGTCACTACGCCACACTGGCTCAGTATATTCAGGTTCACATGAACAAACTATACAAAAGGTTTTTTGTGGGGTTTTCAGGCTATGTGGCCATGTTCTAGAAAGTTTATTCCTGACATCTCACCAGCATCTGTGACTGACAGATGCTGGCAAAACATCAAGAACAAACCCTTGTAGAACATGGCCACATAGCCCAAAAAACCCACAAAAAACTATGGATGCTGGCCATGAAAGCCTTTGACTTCATATACCAAAGGTATTAAAAATTAGTGCAATGGTAATAATAAATGTACAGTGACTAATATACTCTGATGGTGACCTTCTGTTTTCTATATGGTCTTCCTCAAGTTCCAATCTGCTAAACAATGACAAGAAAAAATCAATGCAAGTACCCACACTGTGTGTAAAACATCTAAACCCAAAGCTGCACATTTCTCATATCCAGCTGAGGAGACAATACATAAATAAATAAATAAATCCCCTTGTTCATATTAGACCAACATCACCAGCATAAAAATCTCATGAGTTTCTGACAGTTATGGAACAATCCAGAAGCAGGGACGTAGCTAGGATTTTAGGAAGGGGTGGTCCAGACTAAGTGCCACCATTATAATGGGGTTTGGGTGTGGTGGCGCAGCAGCATGTACCATTCATTTTTCTAATGGAAGGGGGGGTCCGGACCCCAAGAACCCCCCCCCCCGGCTACGTCCCTGCCAGAAGACATTCCTGATTGCTTACTGCATTTTTTGAAGTATCTCTGCCACCCTCTGTGTTTAAAAAGAAGAAGAACAACAACATATCTCACAGCAACAACATAACAACATCAGTCATGCAAGCCTCCATCTGCGGATTAAAGTGACAAGGTCCAGTATTTGCCATCAGGTCAAAGACATGAGGGAGCCATCGTAGAGTAGTGGTTTGAGCAGTGGACTAGGATTCTGGAGGATGGAGTTCAAATCCCTAGTCAGCCATGAATGCCATGCTCCTTGAGCCTCAGAGGTCTCCATATGTTGGAAATGACTTGAGGACATGCAGCAACAACAAATTAGACATAGGTTGCAATCCTGTTTATAGTTAGATTGCTCAACTCCCACTGCAGGCACTAGGATTTCAACAGCATAAAGCTGCATCTGGTATTGCAAACAAACCGTTGTTAAGAAAAACAAAATGACATCATCCATTGGCTCTCTTGGAAGGGCTGAGAGCAAGAATAACATTGCCCTTCCTGAACCAGCTGAGTGAGCTGGTGTTTTTTTAAAGAAAGAAAACACATAAACAATACATTTTTCTCAGTTATGGCCACATAGTCCATACTATGACCACATCACACACACACACCATTATTCTCTTGCCGCTGTTCTGGCACTTAGAAAATTAGGAATGCCTCAGTAACCAACAAGGATTTATTCTGAGATGGCAGACCAGTCTTATGTGATCTAACATTCTATGCAGCATACTGCAGCAGGCAAAACAATTAGAAAGAGAACTCCAGATATCATTTGCATTTATGCCCTTAATTGCTCAAATGTCTTGCTGGTGGGGAAGGACAAACATAGTTCTGTTTCTATCTTTTCAAAGCACCTAAGAATTCATACAGGAGGTACAAGCATGCCCCAGCAATTTTTAAGTGGAATATTAATTTGAGCAAGCAAACCTGCTATAGTTTCATTAATGAAAAGCACTGAAAAGCTAATTTCCATTTGTATGCAAGCAGCACCGTCTGGTTTAGCATATCCTTGTAGTCACACATCCTTATAACCCAAATCTGTATGGGAAGAAAGAGCAGAATGTTGATTTATTACACACAGAGTGAGTGGTAAGATAACATTTTATGAGTTAGATACCATTATAAAAATGACCGTAAAAGGATGCAGCACAAATGGTATATGGCATTATCAGCAAAAAATCCACTGTATGTTAGGAGCTGGTATACGCTGTAATAAAAAAGGTAATTAAAAGTTCTGAACCACGGAGCTGTACCAGGAAGGATTTCGAACAATAAGGTCTTTAACTATGACTGGCTATATTGCCACTCTGATTTAAAAAGCTCTTCTGCCAATTTTCAAAGACCTTTTTTTTTTTGAAGCAACACATATTGGCCTTAAGGTTCAATGGTTTATAGAGGAATCCAATTTATCAATTTATTTTGTGGGGAAAAACCATCATTGGTATTTTAATTCACATGTCGTTTTGAAATTTGCCAAAAGGAAATTAATTACCAATGCAAGTAGTGTTGCAGGAGTACATTTTGAACTGCAGGGGCTCATCATGCCAATTCATCCCAACTAGAGAGGTAACATTTCTGAAAATTTAAAGCCATGGGTGGAAAAATATTTTCCCTTGGTTCCCAGGGAAAAAAAAGGGGGGGGAGGATTATCACAAATTGAAAAAAGGCAATATTAGTATTAAGAAAAGGGGCATGTAGGGAAGACTGACTCGGAGGACACATTCGGAGGAAGCAGGGAGAGATGGAGGGAAGGCTGACACGGATGA
>NW_024808633.1:0-3313 GCF_019175285.1 Sceloporus undulatus | reverse complement strand
ATAAATTTGGGTAAGACTGACATTTTAATTAAAGATATCCTGCCCCCCCCTCCCCAAAAAAGGCAGTCTTAATTTGGTCCATTTTATAAGATCTAATTTGATTTATTTCCAGGTCTTTTTGTAGATGGCTTCCCTGTGCATTGTGATAGTTGTTGGCATGGTCCAGAATTTCAGTGTTTTCAAACAGCATTTTGTGCCCAGGATGGTTTGTAATGTGTTCTGCTACTGCTGATTTTTCTGGCTGACCCATTCTCTCATGTTCCTTGATTCATGTTTGGACACTGCATTTGGTGGTCCCTATGTAGACTTGTCCTCAGCTGCATGGTATGTAGTAAACTCGTGCGACTGTGAGAGGGTCTCTCTTGTCCTTTGCTAAATGTAGCATTTGCTGTAATTTAGTTGGTTTATAAACCATTTGGAGGTTGTGCTTCTTCACCACTTTGCCTATTCTGTCTGTGACTCCTTTGATGTATGGTAGAAATACCTTCCCTGTCTGACTTTGATTTTCCCCCCATGATATTCTATCACATCTAAAGCTATCCTAATATTTTCTCATTTGTCTGTTCAGCAAGAAGCCTGTCTGATTCTCATGAATGTTATTATTCAAGATTTCTTTTAGTCTAGCTATCAAGATGGCTGAATCGATTTTATAATCTACATTCATAAGAGAAATTGGTCTGTAGTTCTCTATTATTGGGGGGTCCTTCCCTTCTTTGGGTATTAGAACAATGTCAGCTTATTTCCACACATCTAGTATACCCTCTTTTTGGAGATTGTTGAACATTTCTTTCAAGGGGTCTGCTAGTATGGTCTCTAATTTCTTATAATAATCAGCTGTATAGTCATCTGGTCCAGGCAGTTTCCCTATTTTTAGATTTTGAATGGCTATGGCTACCTCTTAGACCATTATGTCTTGATTTAGCATTTTCCTTTCTTCAGAATTTAAAGTCATATTTATTTGTATCATTTTATGGATGGGGAAGATAGCGAAGCACAGAGGCAAATACTTAAGAAAATAGCTTGACGTTTTGGTGTAATATTAGCATGTGAGAAATGAGCTATGTAATCATGACAGAAATGTAATAGGTTTTCAGATTCACACTCGCTTGTCCCGCCTCCTCAGAGGAAGTTTTGATTTTAGTTTGGCAAGGGAAAAAACATGTGTGATTGGTGTTTCTATTCTGTACGGTAATTATCATGTTATGTGAAAACTTTCATGTATATAACTGTGATTGTGTGTTTTTTTCCTTCTCCTTTTTTACTGTTTAAAATCTTCAATAAAGAATATTTTTTTAAAAAAGAATTTAAAGTCATATTATCTAAATTGCCCATAAAAGAAGTTATTAAAGTTCTCTCAATGGAGGTGTTTCTGTCTTTTTTATAAATTCTCGAGAAGTATTTATAAAATTTATTTTTGATGTCTCTTTGATTTGTGGCTGGTCACTCTTCATCTATTAATTCTGTTATTAAATTTTGTACCTTTTCTTTTCTAATTTTATTGGCCAGCCACTTGCCAGGCTTGTTAGCAAGTTCGAAGTTATTTTTCCTTGATTTTTTCAGGCTGTTCTTAATTTTGTCAAATAAGCTGACTTTGATTTTCTTTTTTCTTTTTGATAAATACTTTATATTGTTGATTTTTTTTTTAGTTGGGTGTTTGTTAAGCTTAGTTTCTTCCTCTTTCCATTTTGCTTCTATTTTTTTCTTAATTTTTTAAAAAAATGCTGAGCTTTGTTTTAAAAACAGCCCTCTGGCCACCACTTTGTGTGTGTCCCATATTATTTTTGGTTGAGAATCCTCTGATCTGTTCTCAGAAAAGAAAAGGTTAATATTTTTTTAAAAGTCTTTTAGGACCTTTTCACCTAATAGTAAGTCCGAGTTTAGCCTCCAATTAAATTGAGTAGGATTTAGTTCCATACCTAAAATAATAGGATTGCGATCAGAGTCAATCTTGGACAAAATCATCATATTTTTAATTCTAGAATATAAAGAGTATGTTATTAAGAACATGTCAATTCGGGATAAAGAAGAGAATTGTGCAGAGTAGAAAGTAAACCCTGCTGAGTTTGGAAACAGAGTTGTCCATATGTCCTGTAAACCAATTTTTCTTTCATTTTAAAGAAAGAAGTTGGTAATTTCCTGTGATTTTGTATGGAATTATTTTTACAAGACCTGTCAGTTTGTGGGTTAATGACCCCGTTCCAATCACCTGCAACTAGGATCTTGCTATTATTATGCTTTCCTAATTTTCATTTTCATATCTGCCTTAAACATGGCTCAATCACCCTGAAAAGGTGGAGGAAGTGTGTGTATCTGGAAGACTGGCACGTTTCCTCAATCATCAGGAAAATGTCGTTCCCTCCTTTGCATCCTGGAATCGTCACAAGGGGACCAGATTTTCTATGAACACAAACTTTGCATTCATAGGAAATCAGCTCACCATGAATAATTCAGGCATGCAAGGAGGGGAGTGATAATTCCCTGATGACCACCATTCCTCTCCCACTCTCAGGACTCATGGTTCTGTGGGGCACTGTCCTGCACTGTCACATGATCCATTTAAATCACAGCACAGCTGTTTTCCGCTTCTGCTGATGAATCTGTTCCCTTTTCCTTGTTGGCCAAAGGTTGAGGAGGGGTCCTGGGGTGGCATGGTGCAGCTTTAAAAAAAATGTTGACAGCTTCTGCACACTGTCACATTTGTGTGACTTTGTGGGGGTCATGGGTGCCATGGGGGGAATCTTCCCTGGCATCCATGAATCCACGCATTCCAGGGAAGAATACCTCTATGGCACCCATGACCCCTCCCATGCACCCACACAAATGTGACAGTGCACAGAAACTGTTAATTTTTTAAAAAAGAAGCCACACCATGCCCCCCAGAACACCCCCCCCCTTGACTTCCCTGACCTCTGGGCAACATGGAAAAGGAATCTAGTTTACTGTCAGAAGCAGAAAACAGCTGAACAATGATTTAAAGGGACAACTTGACGGAGTGGGAAATTTAAAATCACAAAGAACCCCATGGAACTGCATAAAACTGAGCTTTGATTTACATGTCCAAAACACACTGCAGAAATAGACTGTTTTAACTGCCCTGGATCAGTACTAGGGAATCATGGGAATTATAGTTTATTGTGACACCAGAGTTCTCTGACAGAAAAGGCTAACTGTCTCACAAAACTACAGTTCCCAGAATTCCCTAGCATTGAGCCAGAACAGTTAAATCAGCCTCAAATTGGATTATTTCTGCAGTATTTTTGGACCACAGTCCAAAAACCTGATTCATGGAACTGTGATATCCATAGCAAGTAAG
>NW_024808632.1:0-3313 GCF_019175285.1 Sceloporus undulatus | reverse complement strand
GCCGATTTAGAATGCTAACTTTCCATTCTGCTACTCTTGCAGAAAGGCGCTGGTTCGCAACACTTGACCTGAAGGACGCTTATTTCCATGTTGGAATTCTAGAAGACCATTGGTGCTTTCTTGCCTTTGCCATCGGTACAGAGATGTTCCAATACAGAGTCCTTCCCTTCGGACTGTTCTTGGCACCGAGGGTGTTCACAAAGTGCATGGCACCGGTTGTAGCTTATCTGCACCAACAGGGGATCACAGTCTTTCCTTATTTGGACGATTGGCTGTTCATCGCCCCATCCCAAGACCAGCTATTTCAAGATCTTCAGTTCGCCTTAGACCTCTTACACTTGTTGTGTCTCATGATCAGTCTCGACAAGTCTCATCTGAACCTGTCCACGCAGGTCAGATTCATTGGGACAACACTAGACTCAGAGACATGCATGGCCTGTCTCCCGGAAGACAGATACCAGGCCCTCTCCCGTGCAGTTCAGGCTTGCCTTCCTCACAGATGAATATAAGCACATGTAGTTCAGGTCGCATTAGGCCACATGGCATCAACCACCTTTGTTACTCCATGGGCAAGACTTTGCCTCAGGCGTCTTCAGTCATGGTTACTCTCTGTATTCAATCCCATGTCAGATTCTCCATCCAAGCTCTTCACCATTCCAAGACTGGTTCAGAGAGCCTTGCGCTGGTGGCTCAAACCCGACAACGTCCGCATTGGAATGCCCTTTCTTCCTCCACAGGTGGAGATCACCACAGATGCTTCCTTAGAGGGTTGGGGCACCCATATCTTGGGCTTCACAGTCAAGGACAGGTGGTCACCATCCGAAAAGCAGCTGCACATCAGTGCATTGGATGCTTGCGTAGAAAAAGCTCTCAAGTTTTCCCAGAATCTCCTTGCCAACAGGGTAGTACTTCTCCTGACGTAGTACACCATCATGTACTATCTAAATAAGCAAGGAGGAACAAAGTCCCAGATGCTTCTGCACATCTGGGATTGGTGCATCCAAAACATGATCCTACTCCAGTCCATTCACTTTCCTGGAGACAAGAACGACTTGGCAGACCAACTGAGCAGGTCCTCCAACCCTTGCCATGAGTGGCGTCTCCACCCCGAGATGGTAGACTTTCTCTTCCAACTCTGGAGCGAACCAACAATCTACCTCTTTGCTTCACCCTTCAACACTCACTGTCCAAGGTTTTGCTCTCGAATCTGGTCACTTGACTCTCAAGGGGACGCTTTCCAGCTTGAGTGTTCCGGCGAGATGATGTACGTCTTCGTTTCCACTCATCATGAGGGTAGTGTCCAAAATGATTGCAGACTGAACGGATGCCATCCTTGTGACTCCATGGTGGCCGAGACAGCTTTGGGTTGTACCGCTTCTCCGTCTGTCTCGAAGGACATTCCTCTGTTTAGAGTTCCGGCCCAACCTTCTGTCTCTTCACAATGGGACCGTTCTCCACCCAGACATGGACAACCTCCTGTTGGTGGCTTGAAGTATTCAGCCATAGAAGCTTTGCCTGAATCCATTGGACGTTCGGAGGGCATTGGCCTTCTATTTGGACAGAATCTCGGGTTCAAGGAGCTCCGAGCGGCTATTTGTGTGCTACTGAGAGGCCAAGAAGGGACTACCTGTGACTGTACAGAGGTTTTCCAAATGGGTGGCTGGCACCATCCACCTCTGCTATGAACTGTCTGGTAGACCTCTTTCATCTCAGGTTCGGGCCCATGCAACGTGGGCGGTAGCTGCATCCTCCGCTTTTTTGGGAGTGCCCTTGGAGGGAGTACCCTTGGAGGATGTCTGCAAAGCTGCCGTCTAGTCACAGCCTCTGACTTTCATCAAACATTACAGGCTGGATACCAGGGCTAGACAGGATGCAGCTTTCGGGAGGGCAGTGTTGCTTTCTGGGTTACATTAAGCCTTTCTTTGCAGTCAAAGTTCACTGTTTCTCTTTTATTTCAATTGAACTACATAATGTTCATGTCTTCACATTGCCATTATGCATTAATGTTATGAATGTCTTTGACCTTGTTGAAACAGCTAGTTGTCTGTTTGAATTCATACACTGATTCATATATGTGTGGTTATTGCATTCGTTTTTTGAAACTAAACTACTTGAAGTTGTTGCCTTTCAGTTTTGGGCTTGAAAGCAAACTATTTCACACTGTGTGTGTGTTAAATGCCACTGCAATTGCATTTTGTCTGCATGACTTTATTGAGTCACAACACTCCCTTCACCACTGACTTAAGCTTGTCAGTCTACCCATTTGTGTGATTCACAGAGACCACGAAGAAGGACAGCTTGCTCACCTGTAACGGTGTTTCTTCGAGTGGTCATCTGCGAATTCACACAAATCCCGCCCGTCCACCCCTCAGTGTCCTGCTCATTATTGCTGCTTCTGCTGTCGCTTTTGCTTGGTTACTTGGAACTGGAGAAGAGCGTGTCCAGCAGGGACATTATATGGGATGGGCGGAGCTACCACCAAAAAGTTGCAAACTAAGTTTTGCCTAGAGATTTTAGAAGTGCAAATCCACAGCGCTATATAAATAAAGCATAATAAGTTTCCGAGCTAACTGCACAGGCGCAGTAAAAAACCATTTGTGTGAATTCGTAGATGACCACTCGAAGAAATACCATTACAGGTGAGCAACCTGTCCATCTAAAATGTCTGTGGAGGACGAGGCAGAGTAGGTTCTTCTTGGTCAAGGCCCTGCAGAGGAGCTACATTCATCGCAGGGCAGACTGGCACTTGCCTCAGTGGCCTGACTCTATTGATTGCAAGGGAAGTGGCGGGAGCAAATCTGTGCCAACCTTCAGGGTTGTGGGTACACTCTGACCTTGGGTGCTGTAACAGTTCTGCCCTGTTGTGGGAAGTGCTCTGATCAACCCCGCCAGGCTTCTCTGTGTGCTTATGGAGGCACATGTATGTGTCTTCCCTTCCCGTCCTTCCTCCTTTCCCTACACCATGGCTGGTGGATCTGCTCGGTGGCATTCCATGAAGGCTCTTCTGTTTGTTGAGCCCAGGTATGACACTTAGCACTTGGGTAACACTGAAACACTTGCAGCTTCTTTTTTTGTTTTTGAGGGAGGAACTAATGGTTGGGCCAGCTGCAGGAAAAGCGATTTCCCAGCGGAAAAGGTTAGCTCCTTCTTAGACTTGGGTTGTACCTCCCATGAGCTCCTAGAGGCAGGGACATATTATAATAACAAAAGGACCCCCCTGCCCCCTCGTGGGAGGGGCAACCCAGGAAGTCCAGTTTTTTTCCTGCCTTGCTCCTAGCAGGACGCGGACCTCCTTCGTTCCTCAGAACGAACT
>NW_024808631.1:0-3314 GCF_019175285.1 Sceloporus undulatus | reverse complement strand
GGCTTCTGGACTCTTAGGACGCATGCATCATTGAAACACCATACCTCCACTGTGACTCGAAGCAGCTTTATTTTGGCTGTCTGTAACAGGCCATCGTTTCATAAAGGTTCATACTTTCTGATCCCACTTCTAATTTTCACATAAGAACAAACATCTGACCCACATGAGGGAAAACATGGAGTTTAAACAGTGATTAACCTGTGAAAATACTGCAATTGACATTAAAACGCAATTAAAATGAGATTAGCACAAGAGCCATTATCTCATGAATAACCAGGGAATAACCAGGCAATAAAGAGCAAAAAGTCATTCATGCAGAAATCCGTGAATGATTTGCTGCTGTTTCTTGCCTGGTTATTCATGAAATAATGGCACTTTAATTACGTTTCATGTCATGTGAAAACCATTAGAACGATTGTGGGATTATCATGGGTTATTCATGAAATAATAGTGCTTTGAACACGACAGTGTGTGAAAACCATTAGCACAATTGTGGGATTATCATGGTTTATTCACCATTTATATTTCCAATTGTCTCCCATGTGATCAACTCCAGTGCATGGATACAATTTGGACACTGGATCTATTTCTGGAAAGTAGATAGTTATTGCCAGTTTTTAAGAGATGAAACTCAGATAAGTAAATGCTTATATCAAAAGATAGATCTCTTAAAGGCAAATAAATGTTTTTTTTAATCCAAGTAACCTTTTTCAAAGAAACTAAGATCTGAAGAATCTACAATTATCAGATTGTCCCTATAATTATCAGATTGTCCATATATACTATATGTATCTTCGTCAATTTCAGATTTACTCCATTCAGTCTTCATTTTCTTACTCTATATTCTATTCAGCATGACCTCTCTTTTGGGGACAAACAACATAAGACTGTTGATGTATGTAGTGGGCCAGATTTGACTGAGGCTTGTTGTGTAGAAGCAAATTTGATACTGTTGGAATAAAATGTAATTGTTTAATTCATTAATATTGTTACTGCTATTATTTTAAAACTAAAACTAACTCAGGAGGGAGCCACCACCTCTTTTCAAAGATGGGACTTTGGATTACACATCAGTTGAAATTTATTTCTGCTGCATTTAGTCAACTAATCAACATTTAATAAATTAATTGATTAATCAACCAGGTTTTCTGTAATGGGGCAGTACCAATTAAAACAAATTAAATAAATTAATCTTGACTAACACAAGCGTTATAGTTTTCTAAGGAGCCTAGGCATCACCAGCTTTGACTGGATCAAGGCCTTAGAATGTTGAAGACTTGTTCAGTAGCTAAACTACACTCTGGCCCTAAATTATTTCATTTTTAATCAGGGAGTGCTGAAATGGAATCACTTACAATTGTCAGTATGAAAAGTAGTGCATAAAATGTTCAATTGCAGTGTCTTAAAGCAAGGCTCTTTGCTGTGTTAAACTGTTCAGCTATGCACAGCCATTTTTATTATTATTTTTATTCAAGAACAGGATAGATGTAAAAACTGAAATGAAATGACCTTACTGATTTGATGTGATGGCATTATGTGGTTATTTTGAATCACATCTCTGATCATATCTCTTCTATAAATTACCTTTTGTCAGCCCATATGAATAATGGCTCCCATATGAGCAGAAAACATTCCTAAAGGCTGGCATGCTCATCTCCATTGATAACAATCTTGACCTAGAATCAAAGTTATTCAGGACTCCCCAAATAGGCATTTAATCCTTCCATAGTAAGCACAGTACAGGAAAGCTGACAAAATTGGGGAGAATGTGCTGCTGTATGGCAATACGTATAATAATAGGACAAGCAACTGTAATGTAAGTTTCACATATACAGAATCTATTTATATATTGCTTATTAAATATATATCTCACCTTCTCTCTAAAGGACTCAGAATACATAGTTTCCTCTTCCAATTTTATCATCCAAACAACCCTATGATATCCATAATAGAGTAGGCTTTAGAGTTCAGATGACTATTATCATAGTCTAACAGTCTAACCCAAGGTAAGGGAACTTGCTGCACTAAAACTCCCATCTTTCCTGCTCTGTCTGGGGCTCATAGTAGCTGACGTCTGAGAACCATGTGTTCCCCAACCCCCTCTAATCACACTGGTATTAATAGCAATAGCACTTACATTTCTATACCACTTTATAGTGCTAAGCATTTTCTAAGCATAGTTTTTGTGGATTTTTCAGGCTATGTGGCCATGTTCTAGCAGAGTTTCTTCCTGACATTTCGCCAGCAACTGTAATGGACACCATGATACTCATCTGACAGATTTTTCCAGAAGACATCACAGCCCTGTTTGAACATTGCCTCACCACAAGCTATTTCCAGTGGGACAATGGATTCTATGAACAGAGAGATGTGGTAGCAATGGGAAGCCCTCTAAGTCCTGTAACAGCAAACTTTTACACAGAACACTTTGAAAAGCAAGCCCTGGAAACAGCACCACAAAAGCCCACAACTTGGTTCCGATACGTGGATGACACTTTCACCATTTGGAGCCATGGAAAAGAAGATCTGGCTGTTTTCCTGAACCATCTGAACAACATCCACCCCAACATCCAATTCACTATGGAAAAAGAAAAGGAAGGAACACTGCCATTTTTGGACGTCCTAGTCATCCGCAAACTGAACCAACGTTTGGGTCACACAGTATACAGAAAACCCACACATACAGACCAATACCTGCACAAGAATTCCAACCATCACCCAGGACAAAAAGAAGCACAATCAAAACATTGGTAGATCAAGCAAAACGCATCTGTGAACCCCACTTCTTGGAAGATGAATTGTAGCATCTAGACCGGGCTCTACAGGCCAATGGTTATTCCAGCTCAGACATCAGAAGGGCTGCCAGGCCCAGGAAAACCCAGTGAAGTGAAGACAAGCAGCCACCTAAAGGGGAGGTATTTTTACCATACATCAAAGGAGTCACAGACAGAATAGGCAAAGTGATGAGGAAGCACAACCTGCAAATGGTTTACAAACCGATGAAGAAAATCCAGAAAATGCTTCGCTCAGCCAAGGACCAGAGAGACCCTCTCACAGCCGCAGGAGTTTACCGCATACCATGCAGTTGCGGACAAGTCTACATAGGGACCATCAAACGCAGCGTGCAAACAAGAATCAAGGAACACGAGAGACACTGCAGACTGGGCCAGCCAGAAAAATCAGCAGTAGCAGAACATATTACAAACCATCCTGGGCATAAAATACTGTTTGAAAACACTGAAATTCTGGACCATGCCAACCACTACCATGTCAGGATGCACAGGGAAGCCACTGAAATCCACAAACACCTCGAC
>NW_024808630.1:0-3314 GCF_019175285.1 Sceloporus undulatus | reverse complement strand
GGCGGCCATGTGGAACGGCTGCCGCCATTTCGTACGGACTCAGTCTGTGCTAGGGTTAGGGGCGTCTGGAAGAGGCGCCCCTTTCTAACCCTAGCATGGACTGAGTCCGTCCTATGGTGCCCGTCTGTAACAGGCCTCAGATTGCCTATGAAAAGAGGAAAGAACTATTCTTATGATTGAAGATGAATCCCAACCTCACTTCCAACCACTATTCTTTCCAGGCAAAGGCAGTAAAGAAAAAGGAGGAGACTTGACTTTTAAAATCAGGAAGATGGTGAGATGCATGGAGGAGAAGGAACAAAATTATAGTCTACCACATGAGTCCAAACAATCTTAGAAATCTGCAGAATCCTGATAGAATATTGACAGAAAAAAGAAGGGGATGGTCAGTGATGCCTCAGACACTTAGCCATGGTATGCTTAGAAAAATACTGCACTGCTGAGGGAGACGTCAGGTGGATTACCAAGTTGGCATAGGCTCCATGATGGTAGGCATTTTGCCCAATTCTCTCTCTCTCTCTCTCTTTCCACTCCCAACCCCCAGAATCACATATACACAGGGATGCAGCTGACAAATGACAGAGGAGGGCCCAGGACGCCCAAGCAGTTCTGCTGTCTTTATTGTGGCTGACCTAAAACCAAATACCCAGGCCCTTATCTCCCAGGCAACACCTGAAGGGCCATGTTTCTTAGCAACTGAGAACAATGGCCCCTGGGAAAAAGACATGCAGCTGTTTCCTGGCAAACTGCTGGGCCGTATGTTGGTTCCTCTGGCAAAGAACGGAATCCTAAGGACCACGCGTTGGCATGCACTGAATAAACCAGCACAGAAGAGCCCTTCCTCTATCTCTAGCCCTTGCTCAGGAACAATATTCCATATTTCTGCCCCCACCTCCCAGCTCCAGTTGGAGATGCTAATCCACCCTTCTCGAGCATGGAGAGCCAAATATGCTCTTTAGTGTACTTTGCAGCCAAATGTTAAGCATCTGTGAGTGCAATATAATTCTCACATATAAATGTCTCAGAACTTCTCTGAGGGCTGAGCAAGCTTGTGGTCTGAATAAGCCCTAAAGCGCATCTGCAATGTGTACAACAGCGGGCAGAAAGCCAGGGTATTTATGTTTCATTCCTTCCCAGCTCTGGGAAGGCAGTGGGAGAGACAGGGTACTTTTTTGAAAGAAGGGTGGGCTAATAAAGTGGGTTAAGGGAAAAGAGGAATCAAGATTTCTAACTTCTACTACTTTGGATGAATGTGACTCTGAACAACAGTAATAGAGTAGACCACTGCATATTTTCTGAATGCAAGTCTACTGTGGCCTGAGTAACGTAATACATTTGCCTTATCCTACCAAATCCCAAATGTATCAAAGGTAAAAGATTTGAAATAGCTGGTACATGCCAACACCCTAGGCTCGATCCCCATTCTGAAACGACTTTCAAGGTGTTTAGTTTTTCAAACATTTCAGCTTCTCCACCTCAAGGAAGCAGAGCTAGCTATACAGCAGAATCCTTTGCACATATACGCACACAAAATACTTTGGGAATATATGGCTCAGCTGGGAAAATAAAATGTTATTCACCACAGTAGACATTCTCTTGATTCACCCTTCTATTCTGTCATTCTGCTTCACAAAGTCTACAATAACTACTTGGAATTAGGGCAGTGCTGGGCAACACATAATCTGTCTACTGGAGTGGTCATGTAGTTTCCCATCTGAATAACACTTCCAATGAGAAGTGATTCTACTGAGAAATAAAGGCTGGCATTGTACTGCACAATTATATTGGCATAAGTAAAACTTTTGTTGTCATTAACTGCTTTCCAAGTCAACTTTCACTTATGTCAACTCTATGAATGAGAGACCTCCATGTTGGCCTATCCTGAGCCACTCTGCTCAGATGTTGCAGACTCATGGCTGTGGCCTCCTTGATTGAAAGTATCCATCTGGTATGTGGATTTCCTCTTTTCCTATTACCCTCCACTTTACCAAGCATTATCGTCTTTTCTAGCAAATACATTCCTCTTGGCATGATATGTCTGAAGTATTACAACCTTTCTTTAGTCACCTTTGCTTCTAGGGAGAGTTTGAGCCTGATTTGAAGTCCATGGAATTCACAGAACTCTTTTCCAGCACCACATCTCTAATGAGCTTTTGCCTATCAGTTTTCTTCACTGCCCAGCTTTCACAACCATACATAGAGATGGGGAATACTATGGCGTGGACAATCCTAACTTAAGTATTTTTATTCTTCATGATCTTGTTTAGTTTCTTCATAGCTGCCATTCTGAGTCCAAGGACCCAAACAGACAGGCCAAAATAAAGCTGCTTTGGCCCACTTTGGAGATATGCTGTTTAAATGACAAATACATCTTAAGAGGCCAGAATCTGCACCAAAGCAGCGCTCCAGTCCTTCATGACTGGAGAGTGGCTTTGGCGCAGCTTCTGGCCTCTTAGGACGCATGCATCATTTAAATAGCATACCTCCAAAGTGACCTAAAGCAGCTTTATTTTGGCCTGTCTGTTCAGGCCCCCAGTGTTCTTTTGATTTCTTGACTTCAATCTCTGTTCTGATTAATGACTAAGCCCAGCTATGGAAATAGTTGAACTATTCCTATGTCTTCATTATCTACTTTAAAATTATGTAGACTGTGTTCTTCTTCTTCTTCTTCTTAATGTTCAGCTCTATACCAGCCCTTGTGCTTTCTGCCTTGACTTTCTGCTAGTAGTATGGTGTCATCTGTAAGTTTAACTTACACTATCACGATTCAGTTTTTTTGGTCCTTACAGAGGTCAGAATTCTGTTCTAACCACGCAATGACCAAAATTTTCCAAAAGCTATTTTGCAGTAGAACAGTCTCCACAAGGTGGACATTTCCATGTTGTCAGAGAGTGGGGATGCATCCAACTATGTTTTTGTACCTGGATAAGCTGCAAGAGCATGTTCTACTGAGAGTTTGCAAGGACCCCTGAATGGTTGGACACATCCTTGCTCATCCATCCACACTCCAACAAAATGGAAATAGCTATATTTTGGGGACTGTGCTACTTAAAAATTGAGTTTTGGGAGCCTAGCATCTAGCAAGGTGTAGCTACATGAGATACACACACACACACACACACACACACACACACTTCTTCCAGCACAGGATCTTGGCCACTGTGTGTATACAGAATTGCTGAGTCTGGGTCCCAGTGAAGTAAGAAAAGGAAATGGCCCCAGGGATTTTGCTCCCCTCCCCTGCCACCTCTTTCTTCTCAGATGTATGTCTAACTCATCTGAATGGCACCAGCATGGGGAAGGCTGTTTCATAA
>NW_024808629.1:0-3314 GCF_019175285.1 Sceloporus undulatus | reverse complement strand
CAGCTGCTGGACTTTCTCTTCTAAGAGAGCTTCCAACTTGTACATCCAAAGGCAAGAATACAAACATCCCAAAACTGTTTAAATAGAACTGTTCTAATCTGAACCATTTAAAATGTGAAAAATATGAGTATACATGAATGTGCAAAAGCAGATACACACACTAAACATACAGAATATTTTTATTCATATATTGTGTCAAGTGAGGGGTGGGCACAACGTCCGCATGTAGATGCAAAGGAGGGGAAGGTGTCCTTTTGTGGTCTTTATGTCTTTCATATACTCATCCTCCCTGGGGAGTCACAGATTTTTCCACAGCCATGTGGGCAACACCTGCTCTTTCCTTGGCAGTCCTTGTCCTCCTGGCATTCCCATCTGCATGGGAGCCAATCCGGAACCATGAAGATGGGACACCATGGGGGTCTCTCTGGAAGAAACAAGAAGTCAGGAATGAATCCACAAGGTTGCAGAAGTACTTGGGGCAAGGCAAGAAACCCATAACTTGCCAACACTGACACATGCCAGGAGTTGCATTACAAGCTTTCTAATCTATTGTGATCATTTTGAATCCCCCCTCAACTCCACATGCAATGAGTTGCACTACAACACAACCCCTATGTAGGATGTTGACCACAGAGGTTGAAGTCCAGTGTATCTGGAGGGCAAACCATTAAGGTTTCCCAGGTCTTACCTCCCATACAGAGCCCCTTTCCAGTGGGTCAACAGAGAACCCTGCTAGAGGTATGTCTGCAATCCCAGATGGAGCCAGCCTTTGGGTGGAAGAGGCTATTTACCAGATACTAGTGGAGATTCACAAGTGTGTCCACAGAGGTTGGCACAGCATTTCCGGTTCCCACGGCAGTCATTGTCAGAAGCGCATGACTCCACACATGGTCCCAAGGCTTGCTCCGCAGGAATGGGACAAAATCCAGGCTTCTCTGGAACAGAAGAGCCAAGTGGCCATAAAGTGAGGGAGGATCTTTTAAGCCAGCCCCTGCCCCCCCAGTCCCAAAGTTTATTCAGAATTTCCTCACACAACCCAAACTCCATCCTGTAACCTCCTAGGGGAGTCCGCAACGTCCAGAAAAGAGCAGATACACGTTCTCCTGAATCCAGTGTTATCCGTGGCTGGAGTAAACCCATGATTTACCAATCTACTCATTCATCACTCAACAATTTCTTCAGTACAGTGGTCTCCCCACTTTCACTGGGGTTTGAGGCACAAGACCCCTGTGAAAGTGGAAAAACCATACATTTAAAAAAATCACTAGGAATATCTAGGTCCTCCAGTGCAAACTCTATGCCCCCCTCCCCCAAAGAGGTTGATATCCACCAGAGATTGACCATAAATTCATGCTGGAGGACTGAGAAATGCTTGGAGAAGTGTTTCCCCTAGGAATCTCTAGGTCACACTGGAGGAGCTAGAGAGTCCTAGAGAGAACACATGAATCAAATCCATGAATAAACAAATCTGCAATAGTCAGAACAGCAAATGTACATCTCTTCTAGCTAGGGTTAACCAACCAGATGAAGGCCTTGTCTGCACTGGCCAGGCTGCCCCCAGAGTATCCTGCCCCTGTTATCTGTCCCTCCTTTCCCATGCTGCAATGGCTATCTGCATGGGCATCCAACTAGACTTCCCAGCGTGTCTGTTGTCACCAAGGGTTGCTTGCTTCTCGGGTCAGAACAAGGTGCCCAGCAACAAGGACAAGGCTGGGCACCTCATTCTGACCTCAGAGCAAGCAATCCATGGGAGCAGTGGATGCACTGTGTGGTCCAGCAGGATGTCCATGGAGATGACCACCAGACCAGTGGAAAGGAGGACTCTGGACCTTCCACAGTGAAAGGTGCTGCTGTCTCAGAGTGTGGTGGAGTCTCCTCCTTTGGAGGGTTTCAAGCAGAGGCTGGATGGCCATCTGTCACAGGGAGAGATTGGATGGTGGATTCCTGCATGGCACAAATGGGGTGGATTGGATGGCCCTTGGATGGCCCTTGGGGTCTCCTCTGACTCTATAATTCTGGGATTCTGTACTTTTTGCAAAGTACTTTTGCTACAACAGATGCTAGGCAGCCTCTAGATGAGTGTATATCCCACTGAGTTCTTACTGGTTTAGAGTGTGGATGAAGCCACCTCCACAAGACCCCCAATGCCACTTCTTGGGATACCCCAGCCTGCAAATGTTATACAGTGCAGAATTTTCAGCCTAGGGTTGCATCCATCCATGATTTGAAGGGAACCTATCTGCAAAGGATTTACATCCCCTTGGATACCAGAATCCATCTCTCCACGACTGGGTTCCTAGCTCCTGGAAGGCTTCTTCGATCTACCAGGGTCTGTATTTCCAAGCAGATGTAGGGGATTTCAGTGCCATAAACAGAGGGGTCATTCCCACTACAAAATACAGCAAATTGCCGATTGAATTATATGACCGTTGTTCCCATTTGAAACTGGTTCTGATCCTGGTGCGATTGACTGTGATCGCAATGAAGTGAGGCAAAAGCAAAAAAACCCACTTTTTTTAGAGAGTAGTTTCCAAGTGGATCTTTTGAAAAGAACCGATCCTGAAGAGTGTTGAGCAAGTAGGAACAACAGATTGGAATCACAGCATTTTGGAGGAGAGGGACTCATGGCAGAGGAGTGTTGACCATTCCTCCTCAGTTTTGGGGAGATGTCACACATACCCCACCCCAGCCTTTTTGTTTGTGTTGCGACCTATGGGTGCTTTTTAAAAAATAAATTAATAAATAAAATTAATTGATGAAGCGATAGATTGATTTGGCAATGACTTGCAAAGGTAGTTGCCAAACCAACTGATTTTTCATTCAATTTATTTAAAGAAAAAACATGCCGTGCCCTTCTCTTATCTTCCTTCTCCTCCTCCTCCTCCTCCTCCTCTTCCTTTCTCTCAGGACCCACATCCTTCATTTCCTCCCTCTCCTCCTCCTCCTCCTCCTCTTCCTCCTTGGGGAGCTCCGCTTCTTCTTTGAGGCTCACTGCACCTCAGCTGGAGGAGTCGGGGGCCACCAGGGCCAGACCCGGCCAAGAAGAACGGCTGCCGGCCCTGCAATGGGGTGCTCCAGCCGGTCATCCTGCAGCTGACAGTCACCCCTGAGGAGGAGGGAGAGGTGTGGAGGAGCCCAGCCTGAAGGCAGTGGGGGCGGGGAGAAAACCCACCAGGTACTCTTGCTCTTCCCCCCCCCCCCGCCTTGCTCCATTGCCATCCTCCTCCTCCTGCCTCCTCCTTCCTCTTCCTCCCCTCCTGCCACTCTGATCCTTCCTCAGCACACTCTCTCAGCCTCACACTCTCTCAGCCTCC
>NW_024808628.1:0-3315 GCF_019175285.1 Sceloporus undulatus | reverse complement strand
GGTTGAGACAGTGTGCATGTATTTTTTCTGTGTTATGGCATTGCCGGCCCTAGTAGCTTCTTGCAAATATTATTATTATTATGCGGCTCCGCCCCCGGAGGGTGGAAACTCCGCCCCTGACATGTGGCTCCGCCCCTGGATAGTGGAAGCTCCGCCCTGGCATGCGGCTCCGCCCCAGAGGGTGGAAGCTCCACGCCCCGGCTTCGGCCCCCCAGTTGTCTGAGGGACAGCAACCCAGCCCCCGGCTCAAAAAGGTTGCCTACCCCTGGTCTAGCAGGACTAATAAATGCATAAACAAAAATGTCTTCAACCGATGTTCATGGTGGCAATTGAGGTTCTGGGAACTGTAGTTTAAAAGAGCATGCTTCTCTGATCTTAAGTACAGCAATTCACTTTTCTAGACATGGCCACACCAAAAGCCCTCTCTCAGTCAGTTCAACCATTGTCACAGTGTGAAGAAGAATTTCTCAGGACTTCTCAAGGAACAGGCAGGATTCTAGGTATGTCCCATGTAAACTATGATTTCGTAAATTACAAATGGACATGTACAGTCTGCCACACTAAAATACCCTTTGAAGTAAACTTGTGGTGAATTCACAACAATTTATGACATCAGCACTAGTTAAGAGAATTAATTCTTAGTCCAGAGCAAGACTGAAGAACTTTAGCCAATCCATTCTTTCAGGCTTCTGAAACAAGAGCCACAAAATGTAGTTAGGGCCTCTCTAAGGAAATTAAGCTTCTTCCCTAACAGTAGCTCTTGCCTTCTACAAAAACTCCAAATGACGAGGTATAAATTGTGATATATTAGCTTTCAAAATGTTACCTTGAAGCAAATGGGTATGAAATCATAAAAACTTTCCGAGTCATTAGAATTTATTGAAATACTGGGATGTTTGAGTTTAAAGGAACTGAGGTTTCACTGGAACCCAAATAGCCAAATCTCTCCTTTTTGACTTTACGAGAAAAATGAATGAGGCCTGAGATGAATATATGAAGGAGAAACAGGGAAAGAAACTTGAAAGCTTATATGCAAAATGCAAGGTGCCAGGACTGGATGATATATTCTGTAAATAAAGATGAATAACAAAACAATACAAATGTTAGTGATGGATTCTCACTTCTGACACATCAACAGATTCTGAGTCCTTCTTATCTATCCTCTTTTTATTTCATGAAGGCTGCAATCCTAAGTATCCTAACTTATTTTTTGTCACCATTCTTTATCTCTTCTGTCTCTTCAGTCTTAGTCCTTCCGCTCTCTCCCATAGCTGAATGCCTCAGATGAAATCAAACCAATGACCTTTAATCTGTACGCTAGTACAGTGTCTATTGTGTTTTGCTAACAAAAGGTAGGCATAGACATGATGGAAGTACCGGTAATCAGGAACGAGAAAAAGATTGTAGGTAATCAGAGATGAAACAGCAAGGCCATGAATGGTATAAACAGTATTTATGGAGAATGAATGTTGTTGTGTTAAATTGACATTTACAATCTATGCCTTAGAAGATGAAACAACGTTCCTGTGGTTTTTCTTATATCAATATATGATATAATTTTATGTCAGCAAACTGCAGCAAGGAAGCAACATCTGACACACAATGTTGCCATTAAAATGGCATTAAGACAGACTATTTGCAGCCAGAGTGGGGGAGAAGTTTTCAGTGAAACAGCATCTGCAATCATTAATAGTTCATGTTCCTTCACCTATATTAGACAGTGAACTTGCAAGGTTCATTTGTATAAAAAGTCAGTTTTTTCCAAAATGTTGAAACAATCAGTGTGGGATTATTTCCCCCCATACACAGTGTAAAGCAGAGGTGGGAAGTGTCTGGTCCTTCAGATATTGAGACTAATTCTCAATATCTGCAACATGGCCAGCTGCCAGAGATGATGGGAGCTGTAGTTCACTTGTATCTGGAGGACTCTAGTCCCCAGCACCAATATATGGAATCATAGATATATCTTATATTAGTAAATTAAACATTACAGTATAGGTGAGCATTATTTCTTGCATTGATGTTTGAAGTACCAGTATATGATTTGCTAATTGCTGTCATTGTTGTGTGCCTTCAAGTCCTTTCAAACTTATGGCAACACTAAGGTAAAGCTATCACTGATAGATTTGTTCAAGGGGAGGGTTGCCTTTGCCTCCCTGTGAGGCTGAGAGAGTGTGACTTGCCTAAGATCACCCATTGGGTTCCCATGGCACAGTGGGGATTCAGTTTCCAGACTCATTGTCCAATGCTCAAACCACTACACCATGCTGGCTCTCTTCCAGGAAAAAAACCCAGTAGATTTTAAAATCTTTTGATGCTTTTTAAAGTCGACATTTTTGTTGTAAAACCCCCTGAAAAGTCAGAAACAAAATAAAAGTTGTTGGCATCTGTCTTTTTGGCTGCTCATTGCATGTGTTCCACACAGTGTATGGCACTGCCAAGTGGTGTGATCATGTGATAAAAATCCTGTTATAATGCATAAAAAGAAATAGATTAAAAAGTGGAGACAAATTTTCTTGCACAGGAAATTCTCAGCAGGCATAATACCTTAGTTTCATCTTAAACTTGAGGTAGAACATAAGATTAAAATAGTCTTAACTGCTCAGTGTCCTTCAAGTTGCTTGACAAGCAAAGTCAACTCAGATTCTCAAGCAACCAAGCTCTAGGAAATTCTAGGCTCACTGTGCAATGTTTTAACAGCAGGAATCTCAATAAAACCAATAGCAACCATTTATCCTATCTCTAGAAAATCCTCCTAAAACACACCCCATATTGTTTCACGCATCATTTTTAAACAAAATTCTTCCATTTGCTTAATCGCCACAGCTATTGGAATGTCGCTAACAGGTTCATTTTCCATCAACCCAAACTTTTTAATTTTCTTTCAAGACAATAACAATAATCATGTTGTTGCCTTTGGACATAATGTCTAAAGCTAAGCCTGTTTTTAAAATTAATCTCATTATTCTCTGTCAGAGCTCTAGAGTTTTTGTTATCAGTTGAAGAAATAGCCTCCTATACGAAGCAAAACTTTTCATCTGTCATTTGCAGTATTAGCTATAGTTTACTTAGTGGTACATTACACCATATTAATGGTGTGCAAAGTATTTTACTCATCACAATATTTTTTTTCTTACAAAGACTACAAATAGCTTCTGTGCTGAGGTACTAGAAAAAAGTAGGTTAGTGCCCAAAACAGATGGTAAAACGGCACTCTGTGAAGTAATGGGGGGGACTTTATTTTGGCTTTATTGTTCATTGATCATAGGATAGTCATCAGGGTATCCAGGTAGTAAAGATAGAAAGAATATTTAA
>NW_024808627.1:0-3315 GCF_019175285.1 Sceloporus undulatus | reverse complement strand
TTGATGTTCTGCAGGCTGTGTCTTGCAGTATCATTGGTTCCCACGTGGACCAAAAGGAAGTGGTATTGGTCAGTAGGCTTGACCAGTCTTGTCAGCCTCTCTGTCGCATCACGGATCTTTGCCCTTGGGAGACAACACTCCTCTCGAGACATCTTGCCAGGCCTACAAATCACTGCTTCTGTACCCCTCAGCAAGGAGTCCCCCACTACGACCACACGCCTCCTCCGAGGTTTACCAGCGGCTGTTCCCTTGGGTGGGACTCTCAGGCTTGGCTGCTCTGTCCCTGAAGTCTGTCCATGCTGCTCTTCTTCATCCTCCTTGATAAGGGAAAGAGCTTCAAATCGATTCTCTAGCTGCAAGCTCCCCGAACAATCCCTTCTTGGCCTACTTCTCTGCATGACATTCCTCCAGCTGTCTGCCTCCTGTGTATGTGAAGTGACCTCCTCCGCTCCAGCATCTTGCTCTGTGTGGTATTCATCCAGAATTGTTAGTTCTGTTGTGTCCAGGAAATCCTCCTGCTCCCTAATATGCTGAAGTGTAGCTACCCTGGACTCCAACTGCTGCCCTTTCTCCTCCAAGAGGACTACTAACTTGCACTTGGGGCATGTGAAGTTCTCCACTTCTGTAGGCAAGAAGGCAAACATCCCACAAGTGTTGCAGGTGACTGCCATGGTTCCGTTAGTGTCCATACTGAAAAGTCTTAGGAAATTACTGGAACAGGACTGTGGGCTTCCTCCTGGGAAAAAAAATACTCCAAAAAACACCAACGTTAAAGCCCCTGATGTTTCAACAATTTGTGGCAGTGAGCTCAATCAACTCTGCTTCTGCTGTAGATTTCCTTGGATGAAAAAAAAAATGAAATAAAAATACAAATAAAATTAAACAGTCACCACTCAAAATGGCTGCCCAGCTACCTCTCTCCTCCTCCTCTCTGTAGCAGGAACTGCTCTGGAGAGGCTCTGGGAGAAGTAATATAGAGCTAGTCTGCTAGCTCCGCCCCCAGTGACTCACAGATGTGACTCACTGAAGCTCCACCCCCTCTGCAACAAGCACACTCTCCCTAGAGTTTTTTTTTTAAAAAAATTAAACAGTCACCACTCAAAATGGCTGCCCAGCTACCTCTCTCCTCCTCCTCTCTGTAGCAGGAACTGAGGAACATAATGAGATGGGACCCAGGTCTAAGCACAAAATTCATTTATGTTTCATATACACCTTATACACATAGCCTGAAGGCAATTTTATACATTAAAAAAAACTGTGTATGAAACAAAGTTTCTGTATATTGAACCAGCACAAAGCAAAGTTGTCACTATCTCAACCAGTCACTAAAATGTTTTGGGTTTTGAAATATTTTGGATTTCAGAATTCCAGATAAGAGATTCAACCATTAGTGGCTATGTTCTTGAAGTAAGGTAGGCTTGCATGTATCATGACATGGCTCTTCTCTTGCTCTGTTCCTTCCCTGGCTTTTGCATGTTCTGCTGGTGATCTCACATTAATATCAGGGAAAGGATTATCTTGGAATAAGGGCATTTGAGCCAGCACAAGAGGCTTCCACACATCAACAGCCAGCAACATACCCTTGCATTACAGTGGCACTGTGCTAGTCTTTTCTTTTTAGCAGGCCCACAAGAATGGAGCTGAGCTGTTTTTCCTTCTCCACTTAAGACTGGAAGTTATGTGGTGCATTAAGGTGAGCTAACTAATTCATTTGGCAATGCAAACTTGGCTAAAATAACTATGAGAATCTAGCAGACACAAAGCATTTATTTCAGAAAGCTTCCCTGATGTTTAATAAAGTTTCATGCCTGTGGAGTGGCCTAATGTATCTAATAATCCTTAGCAATATGACAGGCTGAAATGTTAATTTGCTAGTGCATTCCTCATCTTCTTGTGTGTTCCCAAGGGTAAAGCCATTTTACATGGAAGAATAAAATTAAAACACTCTTCATTATAGAACTTCCTAATACATTATGCATCATCTACAGACAATTTTAGGGAGCCTATTAATTTGGAGTTGGCAATAATAACCTTGTAGCTACAATACTGGCCATGGGATGCACTCTATGGATTTTCGAATCAGTTTGGAAAGACATTTTGTAGCAAGGATGGTAATATTTGTACACAAGTTTTTTCCCCTGCTTCTGTAAGTCAGAGTAAACTTAGCATGCTTGACAAATGGTTTTCAATAATAAAATAAAAAAATAAAGCTTTTATTTATACCTCGTTTTTTGTTAAAACGATCAAAGCGGTTTACAACAGTTAAAATAGTACATCCATATATACAAAGTATCCCCCCTTAAAAAGATTAAACAATATAAGATTTAAAATTACATAACTATTAAAACCCAGTAACAGTGACAGAGTCATCACATACAATGGAAACTCGCCTTACACAGGGGATCCGTTCTGGACCCCCCCACGTAAGACAAATTCCACCTATGCTGGAGCCCCATTCAAGTGAATGGAGCTCATGCACGGGGCAGTGCGTGCCCCATTAATTTGAATGGGACAAACCGCCCCTGGCGCCTGTGCGCTCCCCGTGGGTTGAGCGCGTACGCTCAAAGCCGCATATAGCGCGGGTACACTGTACATGTGGGGGAATTACCACGTGGCTGAGTAGTTTATTCTGAAAAAGCCATCTTAATAATAATGGCCCAGTACAGATGGGACTATTGGGCATCCTTGTCACGTGCTAGGCGTTGGCTGCGGGCACTGGAGGCTGCAGCTTCCTTGCGGAGTAAAACTAGGCACCGGCAAGCCGCCGTTTTTGGGCAGTCTGTACCCCGCCAATAATAATAATAATAATAATAATAATAATAATAATAATAATAATAATTTATTTCTATTTTCCACCTCTCTCTGCGGGAGAAGCTATCTAAGTTGGTAATTTGATGAATCTCATCCGGCAGGCCATTCTGGGAGACAGGGAGTGGTTGCAGAAAAGGTCCTCTGGGAAGTCGCAGTCAGTCTAGTTTTTATAGGTTGCAATAAATTCTTCCCAGAGGACCTGAGTGTATGGCACAGATTATATGGAAGTAGGCGATCCCATAGATAAGTTGGGCCCAAGCCATGTAGGGCTTTAAAGGTGATAACCCACACCTTGTACTGTGCCCAAAAACTAATAGGCAGCCAGTGGAGTTACTTTAGTATTGGTGTTATATGGTCACTCCTGGATGTTCCAGTAATCAACGTGGGCACCATATTCTGTACCAGTTAAAGTTTTCAGATTAGGCACAAGGGTAGCCCCATGTAGAGTGCATTGCAAAAATCAAGTCTTGAAGTTACCAGTGTGTGTACTACAGTTTCTTTTTT
>NW_024808626.1:0-3315 GCF_019175285.1 Sceloporus undulatus | reverse complement strand
GGATGCAAAATCCATGATTCTATGGATGTCTTGGACTAAACACTGCACAGTATTATAGCATATGAAAACACTGCCATGAAATCAATGTGTAAGGGCCAAAGCCAATGAGATGCTGATCTCATAAGTACAAGTACTTGGCATACTTTCCCTTCAGCAGTAGCATTGTTTTAGAAATACTAGTCTGGGAAATCAGACTTTTTAAGAGCAGTGCACTGGTTTTACTGGTTTGTGCTCTGCAGGACCTTGGAGGCTGAATTTTTTTTAAATGGACAATTAACCAGAGTGACTTGAATGAAAATGTTTTTTAACAATGTTTTGCAGACTCTGGGCAACACACATATTTCCTGTCATGCATCAAAAGTCTAATATTGAACATAACTGGTAACAGACTTCTACATGATACCCATGTTTACCCCCTATGATTATTACAATTTAGCCAAATTAGGAGATGATCAATTTCAAACCAAAATAAGACTTCTAGGTCCTTGGCATATGGGAGAAGATCCTTAGAAATGATTATGTAGTCAGTGGCACTCATTCTGGACCCAGAAAGATAAGTGAATTCAGTTGGACAGTCATTTTTCAGAGTTTTCCATTTAGGATACAGAGGCTTAGTCTGAAGACTGATTGAGCCAGACATAGGCCTGCAAAATTTGATTTCTTGTCTTTTGAGTATTGGATGAGGTGGGTACCATCATCCTCAAGGTTAGGAGGAGGGCATTTGTGCTGGGTGTATAGAGTGTGGTCATTGGGGCCCAGTCTAGCATTAAAATCTCCCATCAGGACTACAAATGCACTTGGATTCTGCAATATGAGATTGACAGTTGTAGCCAAAAATCTATGTTGGGGGATTTTAGTTAGCTCAAATTGAGAGGGCATTGGCTACAAGGACCCTACAAAATCATCTCTCACCAAATGATGCAGAGGCAGACCTTCAATTAAAGTATTAATTTTATTTAAAAGGGAAAAATCACACAGCAATTCACTATCGCACACTCATTCAAGGCTCAGAAAATCATGGGTTAGCTTGGAAAAGGTTTGAGGCAGAACTATGGGTGATACTACAGATGAGGTTTGTTTATGTAATCCAGTTGGGTGAAGTAGGGTGAGACACAGCTGTTCCAAGAGCATTGGTTGAATGGAAGAACCAGAGCTAGACTAGCGATCACAGTGGCATAGAGTCCCCATGAAATCTAAACTAGCATACTGAGGGGAGATTTCCAGGGGCTTTTAAGGGCTAAAACTAGCTGCAGGGCAAAGGTGTTGGTTTGCCTGGGGTGAGGTTATCTGGTCTGACAATAATCAAGGGAAATGGGAAGGGAGTTGATAGCCAGATCATCAGGTGAGATATCTAGACAATCATCGCCCATTCTTCTGATGATTGAAGGTGATGATGATCCCATTAGCAACTCCCAAACTACCTGTTGGGCTAGTCTGAGGAGGTCCCATGAGGCTGACCTCATCTGGGTTTAGTCCATACATGTCCCATCAGTTGGGGATTGTGGCGGCCTGCCTGGCAGGGTCCATCTAGGGTCATGTGGAATACCACATACACATCAAAATTCAAAAAATGCACTATGGCTAACACAGTGTAAAATTCCAGTTTGGCCCACAGGTTTCTAATTTGGGATTTCTTCTTCACAGGAGGCATGCAGACATTTATTATCAACAGAGTGAAGTTATTAGTTTTATTTAGTGGTTAAATTGGGTTAGCACTGCCATGCATATGTTTTGAAAGTGGGAAGAGGCTTTGTTTTAGCATGCAGAATTGTGCAAATTAGGGCATCCAGAACTCCCATTGCTCTTCCTTGCTTTCTCCCAGGCTCTGCTGCACTTGAAAATGCATGAAGACCATTCAATTCCAGATTTGTAGTAGTCCATGTTTCCTGGATCAGTAAAATATCATATTGGGCAAGGAAGTCAGTGAAACAGGGATCTCTTTCAGATCTGTGCCACCCAGCGATGTTCCATGTCAGAAGGGCAACCTTATGCTAGTCAGTTGATTGTCAAACAGTTGCAATACAGGTTGCAGGGTGGATGTGTGATAGTTAGTTCACATTAGTTAATTACTAGGATAGCTGTAGTAGTGGGGCTGTAGTGACAGTGTAGCATGGGTGGTGAAATGCCAGTTACAAGCAAGTAGGGCGCTGCCATTTTCTACGCGCTCTGCACGTATTAGGGTTAGGGGCATCAGGAAGTGACGCCCCTTCCTAACCCTAATACGCATGGAGCATATACTTTGTGTGCGTATGTAACGTGCCAAAAGATACATAGTGGATAAGAGAACGACAGGTATTGAAAGTAATTTGAACAAGTTAGACAAAATAATTTGGCAAATAGAGGGGAAAAAGATCTCCAAACTTTATAAGTTACTATTGGATAGACAATTAGAACCAGAAACCGTGAAGGACTATATGATAAAATGGACACGTGACAGAGGTTGCACGATTGAGATTGAGGAGTGGCAAAATGCTTGGGAAAAATCAAATAAATTCAAGGTGGCACAGGACTTAAAGGAGAATTTTATGAAAATTATGCACAGATGGTATTACACACCACGGAAATTGAAAAAGATACATAACTTAAAATAAGGGGAGTGCTGGAGATGTAAAAAAGAAAAAGGGTAAATTTTCCATATGTAGTGGCAATGTGAAGAAATTCAAAAATTTTGGAAAGAGGTCCATGAGACAATCCAACAGATTTTTGGGATTCAATTTCCTTTAAGTCCTAAGTTATATTTACTTAACACAGTGTTTCTCAAATAGTGGGGCGGGCCCCCCAGGGGGGGCGCGAGGCTCCATAAAGGGGGGCGCGAAGCTCTGTTATGCAGAGGTGTACTTATAACAATTTTATAGACAAATGATACTATTTACAGTCGCGCGGGGGGCACGAAATGTTTTCTTCTTCCTGGGGGGGCATGACAGAAAATAATTGAGAAGCACTGATAACATGACCTCAATCTTGAATACACTAGATGAGAATAAATACTGGAGAATGATTTTGTATTTAGTTACTGCTGCAAGAATCTTGATAGCTAAACTTTGGAAGTCAGAAACGAGACCAACTTGGGACAATTGGATGCAAGAAGCAAATGAGTATAGAGAATTAGATAAGATATCTTACGGTATGCAAAACCAAAATGCATAGAAAAGGAAAGAGGAATTGAGTAAAGTAGTAATGTTTTGGGAGAAGACTTGGGATATAAACAAAGATATATTGGATATTTAAGAAGTTGATTATAGCTAAAACTAGTACATTTTGTATTATAATTCTATTTGTGTTATTATTTTTTATACCATTACAGGTCTGTAGATG
>NW_024808625.1:0-3315 GCF_019175285.1 Sceloporus undulatus | reverse complement strand
GAGCAAGCTTATTTTCTTCTGCTCCAGAGAACAGAACCCGGAACAATGGATGCAAGCTACAGGAAAAGAGATTCCACCTCAACATTAGGAGGAACTTCCTGACAGTAAGGGCTGTTCGACAGTGGTGGAGTGTCCATCCCTGGAGGTCTTGAAACAGAGGCTGGATGGCCATCTGTCGGGGATGCTTTGATTGTGATTTCCTGCATGGCTGGGGGTTGGACTGGATGGCCCTAGTGGTCTCTTCCAACTCTATGATTCTATGAAATGGTCCTAGTTTCACTCTCTTCCTCCCACTTTACCCCTTTGTCTTCAACTTACTTCAGTTTTTGCAAACTGAATTCTGAATGCAAATGTAGGTTGTACTCAATTCAGTGCTGGGGGGAAGGGAAGGGAAGGAAAGGGAGAGGAGGTGGCAGAATCTTGTTATTCCCAGTAGATTTGGGCAAAAGCAAAGTGCTGCAGGCTTTCCTAGCATGTGTGTTCTTCCTCATTAATAACTTTTGCTAACTTGATTGCACTCTGATTTTGTTAGGCCACATCTTCTGTGAAGGGGGGGGGGGGGGGCATTCAGTCCCATTCTTTTTACTGAACATAGGCGTACACTGGACATTTCCTCAGTAATTGTTTTGTAAACTCCACATTTGCAACAATAAAGGTGAGACATTTAATCATTCTTTACTGCAAATTTGTTCCTTGCTCTATGATGTCTTCTCTCTCAGTTGATCTCACCTGTGATGTTGCTGCATGGCTTGAAAGTGGCAGTAGTAAAATAAATTTTGGATATGTTTGAAGGAGAAAATCAGCAAGTGGGAAAAGGGTTAAACATTCCCTTTCTGCCTGTTATATCTTTCTACAGATACCTCCCTCCTACCAAGTAGGGACTATGAACCATATGATTCCCTTCCTCCTTATATCTAGCTAGGCTTTCAAGACTACCTAATTTCCCTTGGACTGAAGGGTTCCAGCTACTAACATTCTTTCAGACGTGTTCATGCTAGTAAGGAATATACATTCTAAAGCTCATTAAACAAATGGAAAACTTGAGTATAGGATTTGATTTTCCAAGTCACAGAAAACAGATTTTAAAAAATGCAAAACATTGTCTGAACTTTAGTTTCTGTAGTGTTCATATGCAATCTTATAGAAGTTATCAGTGAGGGAAAACACACAATTTAGGAGATGCAGCAGTTTGCTTTGGCCTGAGGCTACTGGGAAGGGCAAGATCTCTCCTCCTGCTGAGTTGAGTGCAAACTGCTTTTGCATATTAAACTCAGTTTGCAATACTGTACATCCAGTAAGCTGAGGGCAAAAGGGAAAAGTGGGAGGAGAAGACAGAAAATGGGACATTGTAAAAGCTACTGAAAAAGTGGGAAAACAGAGGATCAGTTAGGACTGCCTCTGCCAAAATGGGGCAGTTGGAGGGTATGAAATTTCATCGTGGCTAAGTCCCATTAAAATCAGAACAGAATCAGAAGGGCAGAATGGAAGTTTTAGGTCCTGTTGATTTCAGTGTGGTATAGTCTCTCATAACTGCCTTTTGCATTGTATCCATTGTGTTTGGAAATGACAAGAGCAAATAAAAAAAAACTATCCAAACCTACGTAGTATGCAAAATTTGAACATTAATGCATTGATGATTTGTGATGCATTGTTTATTGCTGTCAGTGCCCATTAAAGCCTATAAATCTGAGAATAACTTAAGGATCCCCTTGTGTAAACTATTTGGCTGTCAGTCCAGAAAATGCCAGTATTGTGATTAAAGACTTGCAGGCAAATTCAAATAAAGCTAAGGGCTTGTCCTCTGTGTGTGCATGTGTGTGTATGAGTGAGAGCGAGAGAGCGAGAGAGAGCAAGAGAGTGAGCATATGAATTGTTCATATTTCTGATTCATTTAATGGTAGCAAAGAATCTATTTGACACTAAAGTTATGTCTGATTTATAAATGTATGTTTGGGACAGTAGCCCCTGTCCTGTCTATGTGTGCTAGCTCTTCCAAGAAAAGCCTACTGGATCTCCTTATTTGGACAGGCTATTTTTATCGCAATGGGGCACCTTCAGTGGTTATGTGACCAAAACATCCCTTCAATATTAACTTGATATCAAAGGTTGACTAGAGATAAAGGGGAGCTATCCCATGTGATAACACTGAATTTGCAAAACCTGAGCAGATGACTCAAGCTCTTGGAAGGATTCATAGGGTCACCATAAGTTGAAGTCAACTTTGTGGTATTTAACAGCACAAACGCAATTAAATATCCAGTGGTTTACATTTTTAAAGCCTCCACATGAGTTTGTGGCTGTGCAGTGTACCCCACACCTCATAAGTCTGCAAATTTCTGTGGCATGACACATGATTTCACAATGATCCATGAAAGGAGCCAAATGGGTAGTTTTAGTCAGAATCTTGAAAGCCTTTTTATAATCTCTTTCCTTTGTTTGAATAAAGGTGTGCATAAATGGCTTAAGCTATACATGTATCAAATGTGAACTCTTACTACTCCCTAAGATGTGACTTCAGAAGGCCTTGGTTTTGCTCGTTGCATCTGGATTGACTGGGGGACACTTCTCATCTTACAATTTAAATATGCAAGATAAAGCCCATGTCTTTAGAGAGGCATGCAAATGCCTTTTTGGAATGGGGGTAATATGCACATCTGGCTCCCAGCCAGTCCTATGAGCTGCCAACTCTTTGCTGGAGTTTTGAAGTTCATGACTGTGGCTGAGAGCCAGATAAATGTATTTACTCAAACAAAATACTTTGCATGTTTTATTTTGCTTCCCAAAAGGAGGGGTAGGTGAGACCCACATCTCTGAATAGTAGTGACCTCAGAAGTGGTCTTTGTCAACATACAGCATCAATCAAAAATGCCATTTTAGTCTCTGTCATGCTGGCTGTGCTTTGGGGAGCCATTTAATGTAAGGCAACAACTTGGGACAACAAGCAGTTGAAGTGCCAGTAAACTTTTGTTGGAAATGGCTTTCCTTTCAGTGCTGCATTGCAGGGTGAAATGTCAAGTGCTCTGTTTGTGGAGTTGACTTCATTAGACAAGGCTTGTTACTAATGCCACTGTGCCTGCTGTTTTCAAAGAGAGAGCTGTGTCAGTCTGTTTCTGTATAAAAAGAAAGGGAGGAAGGAAAAAAGAAGAAAGGAGTCTTGTGGCATCTTAAAGACTAATGGCTTGGTAACACACTACGTATATTAATAGGCTGGTTTTTGTTACAGTTGTGAACCCATAACTCAACAAACCTTTCCTGAATGCAGAATGTATTGCTTTCACCCTTCAGGAACAATTAACAGCCTAGCAGCACAGCAAA
>NW_024808624.1:0-3315 GCF_019175285.1 Sceloporus undulatus | reverse complement strand
AAGTGGAATTCTGAACTGTTCAATATCTCAAGGCCTGAAAATATCTATATTGGTTCAACATTTTGAAGATAATGTTTGTGACATTGCAAATTTAACAGGAACCTAAATTAATAAAATGAGATTAAGAAATGTATTTATATCAAAAAGCTCAGTGCAAGGCAAGGAACCTAACAGAAGACACTGTTCCAAAATGTGAAGAATGGAAAGCATCACAGATGAACTTCAGAAGCCTGGAAGAAGATCTTTGTGATGTGTCCATTGCTCAGGAAAAGAGATACATAATCACTCCTTCTGTCTGTCTGCTGATGTTATTTGGATGATTTCTGTGTCCTCTCCCTCTGAAAGGTAGTTTTCTCTGCTTTTTTAAAATAAAGTCATAGTCCTTTCCTTCCCTAAAGATGTTATCAGTATCTCCTGACACGGCTGCTCTCCATTTAATAAACACCGAAGCAGAAAAGGGTTTACAAACTTGCATATAACACACAAAATAAATGCTACTTTTGTTCAATCTCTTCAGGCCTATTTAAAGCCCAGTTTATCCAGAAGAGGAATTGATTAAGAAACTATTTAGTGGAAAGGTCAATCTATATGAAATGAAAGCAAAATTCATGCACAGCATTGACTACAACAATGTGTAGGTGAGAAGGAGGCAAGTATGAGAACTTTTAATGTTTAAAACATATATACAAGATTTAAAGACCTCAGCTACACTGGGATGCTCTCGCATTTCATGTTTTTTGTCTAATATTAGAAGAAAGGCTAGTGATCATATATTAACATTGGTTGAAGGACAGAAGCTAAATAATATGAAGAATTAATTGAATGAGGAAAGAAGTTGTGCTCCTTTTAAAATACACAATACAACAGTAAGGAGATCAGGTGAGAAATAAGAAACACAGTTCTAGAACAAAAAGTTACATACTCTGGACAGACTGGAATACAACAATCCAGCAGATGTGGTACACAATGTAGTATTTGTACTTCTATGTGCTTTGTTTTGCCTGGTTCTTTAAATAACCTTTCTCTAGGAGAAGGAGGGAAGTTCAGGTTTCTGCACCAAAGTACATGAAATGAGGTATAGAATGGAATGGAAAAATGAGAAGCATTTCCAATGAACATCTCCAACATTTTGGTAAGTCCCTAAAATGTAGGTCCTTTTATTGGGAAGAGAAGTGATTCCAGTTTTTCCTCATTTGACAGCATCTTGGAACTAAGGACTGCGAAATATTTATTATTGCTAAAGGGTTATGACATCTTTTTATAAATGACCTCTTTGTAGATCTGAAAGGAAGTGGATTCCTCTCGTTCTCTGAAGAGAGAGAGAAAGATACATCTTTCAGGTAAATTTTCATCTGCACTAAACTCAAAAGAACCCAGAATTTGACAAGACAATTTTAACTTGCAGGGATTACTTCTGTTTAAAAAGGATAAAGAAATCTACTGTAAAACAGAAACATAATTAAGAAAGCAATCAGCTCCTAAGAAAAAGTCTGGAGTAATATTAGATTACCAACATATTTCTTCAAAACTGGAGCATCCAGCATCATAAATGAATGTTCCCATCCTGGAGGTGAGTCTTTACAAAGGAAAGGGAAAAGAGAAAAGATCCCTGGCTTGTTTTCCTTGACGATTCAGGAAATGCCATGGCTTGAAAAAGTATAAAGAGAGTGACAGCTTCAACTTAATAAAGCAAGAAACTCAGAACAAAAAGTCCAGTGCAATGTTGGAAGTGTAAGACGTATTTATTTTTCACAAGAGCACTTAAAATATCATAAGTTAATATAAGGCGGAAGTGAGTCCTTGGAAGTAGGTTCTGTAGAAAGAAATAGAGTGGAATTCTGAACTGTTCAGCGTCCAAAGGCCTGAAAATATCTACAGTGGTTAAACAGTTTAAGATAACCTTTGTGACTTTGCAAGTTCAACAGGGACTCAAGTTAATAAAATGAGTTTAAGCAATATATGTGAGTATCAAAAAGCCCAGAGCAAGGCAAGGAACCGAACAGAAGACTGTTCCAAAAAGAGGAGAATGAGAAACATAACCAGAGATGAACCTCATAAACCTGCGTCTGAAGAGGTAGGCTCAACTCTACGAATATTCATGGTACCGACTTCTATCTTTCAGTTAGTCTCAAAGGTACTGCAATATCCCTTTGCATTCAGAAACCTGGAAGATCTTTATGATGTGTCCATTGCTAAGGAAAGATTCATAGTCACTTCTTCTGGCTGTTGAAATTGTTTTGATAATTTTTGTGAGCTCTTGTATTCTGAAAGGTAATTTTCTGTGTCCATTCTCTAAAGAAGTTATCACCTGGCATAACTGATCTCCATTTAATAAACACCTAAGCAGGAAAGAGTTTACAATCTTGAGCAGAACATATAAGATAAATGCAGCTTTTGTAAGTCTCTCCAGGCCTCTTTAAAGCACAGATTTGCATCTCCTCCAGGAGAGGAACTGAGTAAGTACTTACCAACTCTAAAAGTCAAACTAGATGAAATGAAAGCTAAATGTCTGCACTGAAATAACTACAATAATATGTATGTAAGAAGGAGGCAAACGTGGTATACCTTTATACAAGGTATAAAGACCTCAGCTACACTGGTATGCTCTCCACATTTCTTATGTCATTTATCTAATATTAGGAGAACTGAAACAAAAGAAAGCTCAGTGGATCATATATTAACATTGGCAGAAGGACAGAGGTTAAATGATATGAAGAATAAACTGGATCAGCAAAGAAGTTCTGCTCCTTTAAAATACACAATACTATATCAAGGAAGTCGGGTGAGATTTAAGAGACATAGTTCTAGAACAAAAAGTTGTATACTCTGGAAAGACTGGAATACAAAAATCTGTCAAATGTGGTACACATTGTAGTAGTTGTAGCTCTCTGTGCTTTGTTTTGTCTGACTCTCTAAATAACATTTAACTAGGAGAGAGATGAACATGTTTCTGTCAGTGTAAAGAAAAGCACAAATATGTACCAAAGTATCTGAAAAGAGGTATAAAAGACACCTTCCCTCAAAAAGAGAAATGTGAAGAGCATTTCCAAGGAACATCTCCAATATTTTGGTAAGTCTATGAGAGGTAGGTCCCTTTATTGGGAAGAGATCAGGTTCTTATTTTCCTTCATTTTACAGTTTCACTTGGTGCCTGGCTCTGGGAAATATTTATTAAGGCTAAAGGGTTAGACCATCTTTTTACAAATGACCTCTTTGTGGATCTGAAAGGAAATTTTCAGGTTAAGAAGAAGTGGAATCCTATGAAGAAAGAGAGAGAAAGATACATCTTTAAGGTAAATTTTCATCTGCAATAAT
>NW_024808623.1:0-3315 GCF_019175285.1 Sceloporus undulatus | reverse complement strand
GGCCATCTCTTGGGAGTAATTTTATTGTGTATTTTTGCATAGCAGGGGTGAGACTGGATGGACTTTGCAATCTCTTCCCAATCTATGGTTCTATAACTTGGCTGGGACGGACAGGAATTTGAGTCCAGAATAAATCTCCCACTTTGTTTTAATGTTCGTATTCAGCCTTCCCTCACTCAATCTCTGTTGAATCTCTGTCCCAGAAACAATAACTGTTATCTTATCCCCACAGCTGCCCAATCTGTCCCTCTTATTTCAGCCTCCATTTCTCTATGACAGCTGCATCCCACCCCCCAGGCTGCACCTATCATTTAATTTCAGTAACAACCTAACTTGGTTCATAATTTGCCTTTCATCTGAACTATTCAGTCATTACTACACTTTCATGAAAGCAGGTGAAAAGTAGTGCCTACTCCTTCCACCCTCCTTCATTTCTCCTATTGAATGGAAAGTGATACATCTATCAAGGAGAAGTTCCTGTTCATGTGCTGGTTTTAACAAAACATCTCATTTCCCAAGACTTTGCTCATGACAAGAGCAGTGGAGGCTGGACCCTCAGTGGACCTCGTGGGGCAAAGGGTAAGTCATCAGAGGAGAAGCCAAAGGGATTTCTAGAAGCAGAGAAAACAGCATAATTACCCAGGATCTTCCCTTGAAAGGCCAAATTGCATATAAGCAATGCCTAAGAAGAGCAGTATCTTAACCTGATCAGAAAGGTAGGATACTGTCACATTTGGTCCCATGCTAGGCAGTGGCATCACTGTGGTTGGTTTCACCCTGCGCAGTAACTCATGGTGCCACCTCCCCACATTGAGCTCCTCTGAAACCATACCATTTAGAATCCTTACAAATGTTTTGGGTACTAATGTAACTCACAAATCATAATTCCCATATATCACTGAATGTAATGGTAATAGTTGCGACATAAACAACTAGCAAAATTAAAATAATACCTATAATTACAATAACATATGCACAGCCTAAATGTATTTACATATACATAGTTTCATGAGGTTAAAATGAAAATTTGATAAGATGTGATTTTTTAAAAAGAAACTTTAACAATAATAAATGTTTTTAAATATTTTAATTTTTTAAATGGATTTTTTTTAATGTTTGAAATTTTAAATTCTATTTAAAAAAAAATTCTGGGGCCTCTTCTTTCTCCTCCCACTAAGCCTTACCCCACTCATGCCATCTCTTTAGCATTTTAAAGTGACATAGGCAAATCCCATAGCTCGTTTCTGCATAATACAGATTTTGTTGTGCAGTGCTGCCAGCCCTCCTTAGGGTGTCACCTGGTACAGTCCACACACGCCTAGTGACACCACTGATGTTAGGAGAAAAAGCCACAGTGCTTTTGGAACTGTTGCTTGTTAAGTCATTTCAAACAAGGCACTGGAAACAGATATTACTGGACTAAACAAATCAAAAGTGTGACAATGTAAATTCCTATTTCGTTAATATTTTTAAATTAAATAATAAAAGCAAAAAAATAGAAACATGGGCTACTCAGTCTGCATGGCTTCTTAATTGACTGATACTTTTAAGCATATACATATAACCAGCAGACCCATTCATTCTGCCTGTCTTTAGAGAGACAACTATCCTGCTTTGACCTACACCCTTGCTGCTGCTATGAAGGTCTCAGTCTGCTCATTCATCAGACGGGGTCATTGTGGTTCTAGTTGTAAATATCCAGTAATATAAAAAATAATAGAAGTAAATTAAAAGGATTTACTCTGCATGCCCATGAAGCACATCTGTTCTATTTCCAGTAGAGACTATTGCAAACTCATGCCTTCTGTCCTGCTGGAAAAAATCCATTTGGCAAAAGCCACACTTTTATGACCATCTCCCTCTGGAGTTAGAATGAAAGTACTACGATACCATGTGTGAGGTAAGCAGAAAGCCTCTTCTGTCTTGATGTGATAAGGTTGTTCATTAATCATATCTAAATGTGTAAATCTGTTCCCCAAAACATTGTTATATGTTATATCAATTCAATCTATGGCCAGTTTACACATACAAGAAACAGTTATGTAGTGCATAAATGCTGAAACAGTTTTTAATATTCTAATATGATTTTTTTAAAAGCACATGAAAGGGAAAGATTCTGAAACAGTTCAGAAGAACATTAACAGTTCAATCATCTGTTAACATCTATTGAGGAGTAGGTCACACTGAGTTCAATGGGGCCCACTCTCAGGAAAGTGGAGCCTAAATCAATAAAGGAGAGGGAAATCAATATACATATTTGAAAGACTACTTAGATGTAAAAGTTATGGTGCTTCAGTGGTAGAAATCAACGAACAAATTAGTAATCTTGCAATGTGTATGCCTAGCTGGATTTCAAGAGACATTATTCATTTACATTACAGGCATGTAAGAGGAAATAAGTATAACCAACCAGAGAGGCTCAGAGATTAAATAAAAAGTAATCACAGGGCTTTCTGAAAAGTTCTCCATTCAACCATTTATGCCAGAAAGAGAACAAATATCTTAAGGGAAAAAGACTAATATTCCTGCAAGCTCTAAAACTCAGCCAACTTTCATTTTCAACTAGTATAGTTGGTTGAAGCTTGAGAGTGGAAGTCACACCCTTCAAGTGGCTGCTATATTTTGTTTTAAATCAATAGCACTCTGGTCACTTTGTATCTGGCGGGAGCTCTCTTGTTAAGAAAAACTGGGAACATTTGGGAAAATTCTAACTTTCGTGCTCAGTTGGATGTCTTTACATTTTAAGATCTTTTCTAATTCTTGCATAGCTGCCCTCCCCATTCCTAGTCTTCTTCTTATGTCTTGACTGCAGTTCCCATTCTAATAACTGCATTCCCCATTCTGAAAATGATAAAGCTCTAGTTCTAAGCAGTTACACCCAAAGATCTTTGAGAAGACAAGTGTGTATATATAAAACATATATATATATATATATATATATATATATATATATATATATATATATATGGGAACTCTTTTACTATTTCAATTTCCTCATTGTCTAAGTTGAATCTGTGTAGATCTTCCATGGACATTATTTTTATAATATGATATTTTCTGCTAGTAGTATAGTGTCATCTGCAGATTATTCATATTCCTTTCTGCTAACTTCACTCCTCCTTCTTCTGTGTCCAAGCCTGCTCTTTAAATAATATTTTCTGCATACAAGTTGAATAATAATAATAATAATAATAATAATAATAATAATAATAATAATTTCTATATGCCGCCCAATCACTGGGAATCTGGGCGGCTTACAACAGAGGGGATAATAGACGGTTCCCTGCCCTCAGGCTTACAATCTAAAAAGACATG
>NW_024808622.1:0-3316 GCF_019175285.1 Sceloporus undulatus | reverse complement strand
CCCATCCACATGGGCGCCGCCATTTTGACATCTTGGACACTGTGTGTCCAGACGTGTCGCAGCAGAAGTGACGCCGTGAGGGCGTGCTCCGCCCCTTGCAGCGCCACTTCCGCGTTCCGAAAAGAGCGCCATTTCGGCGCTCCTTTTTCGCTGCGCGGGGAAGCCTCGCAGTCTGGCCGCTGGGGCTTCCCTACACAGCGAATGGCGGTGGCGGGAAAACGGCCCCTTGAGGGCCGTTTGTAACCCGCCCCTGTTTGCAGCAAGTGATGTAAACTAAGGACCAAGGGGGAAAGTGGGAGGAAGTGAGAGAAACTGGGACATTTTAAAAGCAGCTGAAACAATTGGATGACAGAACATGAATTGGACTGTCTATGCCAAATCAGAACAGTTGGAGGGTCTGTATTCCAATCCACATTTTATAGGACTATGCAGCATCATGTTTTGCTCTCAGTAGTAGGCCATAGCCTGAATAACATGGACAGAACATTTTTCTGTGCTGGAAGTTGCTGATCATTTTCAGTGCACTTAGTTCTTGAAAATTGTGCCAGAAAGTATGACAAGAGGTAAAACTATGAAAAGAAAGTCCTAACCACAGCAAAGCTTTGTAGGAGAACTATTTTTAAACAGAGGTTGGGCAGCTACCTGTCAGGAATGCCACAGAAGCAGATTTCCTGCATTGGCAGATATCAGACTAAATGACCTTCTATAATTTTACACAAGCCACTGATGAGGAGGTGTGTAAAGCCAATTATCAAAAGTCACCATGACAGATGATTGGTAAACTTACTGAGGAAAGGACGGCTTAGGAAATCTATAGTTGCTCAGGACTAAATGACTGCTCAGCCATGAAGCGGAAGGGCCAGATACTCCCAGTTTGATCCAATAGTAGCTTGTGGTCTTCCATGTCAATGGAATGGTGAATTTGTTCTGTGTTTTAGTCCAAACTTTAAAGAAGTCAAATTAGGTCCAGCACAGATGATAAAATCTGACTATAACCTGGAGTAGATTCGCCACCCTAGTGACTTCGAAGCCTCCAGCAACCAGAGACAAATAAATATAGGAAGGGAAGAGGAAAACAATGCTGAATTCTTTGGAGGGAGACTGGAATACAACCAAGATTCTTTCATTACTTATTACACATAGATCCTTCTTTCAAGGTAATGTGCATATCTTCTTCTATATCTCACCAGTCAGAGCAATCTGCTGTGGGAAGACATAGGAGAGGGCCTTCTTTACTGTGGCACCCCACATCTAGAACAACGTCCCCTTGGAGGTCTACCTCACACCAATATTGCTGTTGTTCAAATGCCAAGTGAAAATATGGTTGTTTACATATGCTGTGGCATTCCCAGTTTTGAGTTTTCAATACACTGGTACCCCGGGATACGAATGCGCCGCGTTACGAAATTTCCGGGATACGAAAAAGTTCCATTGGAAAAAACTGTTCCGGGATACGAAGGTTTTTTCGGGTTACGAAATTTTTTTCGGCGCGAAATTCAAACGCGACCGCTAGCCGCGCTTTGGAAAAGCCTTTTTCGGCTTGCGAAATGCATCGGGTTACGAACGCCGCGGCGGAACGAATTAATTTCGTAACCCGAGGCACCACTGTAATGTGTTTTACAAAAAACAAAAACAAAACCTGCATGCACATTATTTTAATTTCATTTTAGATAAGGGTATGTTAATTCTTTTAATCTTGTTAAATTGTTTAATATTTTATAGTCTTTCAAAATCATTTTAATTATTCACTGCTGCTGTTGTGTGTTTGCAAGTCATTTCTGGCTTATAGAGAATCTATGGTCAATCTATTACAGCGTTTTCTTGGCAACATTTGTTCAAAACAGGTTTGCCACTGCCCTCCTTAGGCTTCCATAGCTAATCGGGGACATGAAACCTGATCTCGCAATAGTCCAACATCAAACCAGTACATCTTACTGGCTCTTCATTATTCATGTTATCTTAAATGTTAGATTTGTTTTGTTGTATGCTACCATGTGATCTCTGGACTCAGAGTAGAATATACATATTTTAATTAATAAATAAGATACATTTTTACCCTCCTGTGAAGAACACTGACCTGAGAGAGCATCCCCATGCAAGTGTTCACCTGCTCACATGTAGGGGAAAAGTGGGTACAGTGACATGGGCACATTTATAAGTTCCACTCTCACCCTGAATGTTGTTGCAGCCCTGTATAAGGTCTTAACATATTTTGGTTGAAATTTGGTAACAGAGCTTCTGTGGGTGGAGGTCTGGGTTTATTAGCATTCCCAGTTTTGAGATTTCAATAAATACATTCCGCTGAAAATGCATAGAATACAAAATACAGTCCTTTGCACTCAGTGCAAGAACATCTAGAACATTGCCCAGGCACACAGTGAAATACATGGGCAGGGCTTACATACACTTGTACCCAATAAATCTACAGTGACTGGCCCATAATAACCTACTGAGCATCATGGTGGTGCATTTATAAATATGGATTTCTCCAGTCACAGCCCAGAACGCTTAACTACTGAACTATGCTACTACTTCTACAAAGAATAATTTGCCCCAAACTGTCACGGGATTGGGCTTCAAAGTTGGATGAGGGAGGAAGTAGCTTATTTTTGCTTTCAAATAGGCATCACTAAAAGTTAGGGCATGCCACATGCCTTGTCACTTATCAGATAAATCCAGAGCGCTTCTGCTTGAGAGATACACATGATCAGTTTCAATTCATTACAGAATTGATGTAGACATTTGGGAAAGAAATGCTAGTCTGGTAGGAATCCAAGCTGTAGTTCAAAATGCTGAAAAACCTTCTTGAAGTCAGGAGCAGGGAACAAACACTAGCACACAAAAATATGTGTAATGAGGTCTACCCTTATGAGACTATTATCAAATGTCTGTAAAGGTAAGAAAGGGACGTAGCTCAGGCTGCATCTGCACTGCAGAATTAATGCAGTTTGACACCACTTTAACTTCAATGTCTCAATGCTATAGAATTCTAGGATTGTTAGTTTTGTGAGATATTTTGCTTTCTCTGTCAGAAAGCTCTTGTGCCACAACAAACTACAAATTCCAGAATTCCATATGATGGAACCATGACAGTAAGGCTACATTAATTCTGCAATGTGATAGCAGCCTCAGACACCTTAAAAGAGCCTGCTTGAAACCTCTGGTGAAGAACACTCAATCTTCCAGCTGCCTCTATCTGTTTTTAAATCTTTTTTATTGACTTGTCTCACTGTTGCAGAATTGTATTTTATTATTGTAAGCTGCTTTGAGTGTGTGTGTGTTTGCAATATACAGACTCTATAGAAATAACAACACA
>NW_024808621.1:0-3316 GCF_019175285.1 Sceloporus undulatus | reverse complement strand
TATACAAATAAATATTATTATTATTATTATTATTATTATTATTATTATTATTATTATGAAACTGTTTATAATGAATCAGAGCATAGTCCCAGGCAGATGGTCCCATGCTTATGATGGTGATGTTCACAATGATGATTTTTTTTTGGTCTTTATTTATACTCTGCCTTTCTCCCAAAACCAAGACTCAAGAAAGCTAATGTTTCCCCTGTTATATTATTACCTGTCAAGCAGTTTCCAAAAGTTTCCAACTGGCCACTGACAGTTCTGTGGATTTTGCTTGTGTTTGACATAGCACTGGGTAAAAAACAAAATCACAAAACACATGCTCATTTTTGCAACCTGCATTTATTGACCATTCTTCCTGTTCCCACTGATTTCATTTGGGCTTTCTATAGGAGAATGGAACACATCTTAAAAGCAATTGAAGATTTCTGAATTTGATAAAAATTAAAACCACTTATTTGGCTGTTTAGTTTTCTCAGATCTCACTTGATCATGACTCAGAAATCCAGATCGTAAAAAGGATGGATTTGATTAGAACAGGTCTCAGTATAAACTTACATTTATAGGGACATTTATAAACCTTGACGTTTATAGGTTTACTGGCTCATGGAATAGTTAACTTTTTTTTAAGTACATGTAACCAAGGGATGTGCGTTCATGTGTGTGATACCCTTGGCTAAGAAGGATTAAGGGAAAATAATAATGATGATGATAATAATAATAACAACAATAACAACAACTCTACAGGTTTTCTTTAATAAGCAAGGTACTGGGGGATAAATAGGAGCACATGTGGGGATTACAGCCCTTCAAGAATAACACCAGGGGAGGAGTGGATGGAGATTATACCCATGCACATCCAATATCACAACTCATTTCACAAGCAAGATGGCCACATATGAAGTGAAATGTGCTGCTTTCTGCTGATTTGTTTTTAAAAGTCAGGAATGTGTTTGGATGGAGAAGTCTCAAGAAACATCAAGAAGTGTTCAGAAGCAATAATAAGTGGTACAATATAAATCAGTTCAGATTACCATTCTGAATGAATCTGTAGATTCTGTGGTGTGATCTAGGTGGAAGCATGCTAAATAAAGTCTTTTTTTTTTAAAGGTGCTTCTTATATTTCCAATTTGTGGCTGTACAGTATTATTGAGAAAGTGAAACCATTGTCTTTGAGATGTGGTTATTAGTTTTAAGATCCTTGTAAACTGTCTTATGCATTTCTTTTCTAAATGCAAGGGTGAGTGAAAAATGAGGGCACCAGTCTCTCACAACATTCTTGCTGCCTAAGATCAATATTTTAATGGCTTGGGATCTAGGGTGGTTATTTTTGCTCATGAAACTGTTTAGTGTGCCTGAGGTTTTTTGTTTTGTTCTATTACTGATTATGAATGATCTCCGTTTCATGATGAGATCAGTTTTCAGCATCGCCACTAACCACCACATCGCCATACATCTATCAGCAATTCATGGGATCCATCATTAATCAATATTTTTACACTGAGGCAAGATGCCAAATAACCTTAAGTTTTTCTTAGAAGCCTGACTCCTGGACTGCAGGGGCAAGCTGGAGGACAATGAATAAGCAGTTTTTAATTGACTGTTTTGGATACCAGTAACAATGCTGGCAGAAACAGAAACTACACATTCTGGAACTGTCTATTATCTGAAACCAAATGTATTGTGATGGCTTCAGTGCTGCTTGTTCTTATTACTGAATCCCTAACATTCCTACACAGTATCTAGATGCAAATATCAATACACCATAGATTTCAATGTTCTTTCCTTCCAGGGAAACTGATCTTTCCGGTGTCCTCCAGACATTTTGGACTACAGTTCCTATTAGTCCCACCCAGTAAAGCTAATGGTTAAGGCTGAGGAAAACTGTAGTCCAAAACATTTGGAGGGCACAAGAGGTGTATCTATACTGTAGAAATAATGCAGTTTGACACCTCTTTAACTGCTGTAGCTCCACCTTAAGAGATCCTGGGATTTGTAGTTTTACAAAGTATTTAGCCTTCTCCACCAAAGGGTGCTGGTGCCTCAGAAAGTACAAATCCCAGGATCCTGTAAGATAGAGACATGACAGTTACAGTGGTTTCAAACTGCAACATTTCAACAGTATAGATGCACATTAGATTGTGCTTTCAGAGGATATATTCAAGTGTCCAGTGCTTCAAAGCAGGAAAGTTAAATCCTGTACACAAGACTAATGGTAGTTTTCCAACTGACCAGATAAAATTCAGTTGGAAAGAGAAAAATTGGGGGAAAGAAGTAAGCTAAGAAAATAGATCCACAATCTGATGCTTGTGTGGTTCTTTTACTGTTACATTGAAATTGCCCAAGAATTGTTTAAACAAGAATCTTCCTTGGAGTGCTGTAAATACACAGTAGTGGCATGAATACAAGTGGACAACGTTTAAACAGAAGAGCAACATATGTAAAGTCGAAGGCTTTCCTGGCCGGCATCCATAGTTTTTTGTGGGTTTTTTCGGGCTATGTGGCCATATTCTAGTAGAGTTTCTTTCTGACATTTCGCCAGCATCTGTGGCTGGCATCTTCAGAGAAGAGCAACAATCTACACTGAAACAGAAAACAGATTGAACATGGTATCCCTTGAACATAACATCCAGCCACTCTCTTCTTGGGCATGTATATAGACTTGTTATCTGGTGCAGAGAGGCTGTCTTGAAAGCTGCTTGGTGTGAGGCATCCAGGATGTTGCAGTACAACCCCTTTGACTTCCCTGGAATGTATGTATTTGCTGCACATTTGTTGCTTTCTAGTCATTAGGAAAAGAATAAAAAATAAACCCATCACTATAATGATTTCTGTAATGCAACCATAGTTGAAATGCTATTTTATTTTCTTATATCACTGCCTTGAGTTCCTATATTGGGATAAAGGGGGGGGGGATATAAGAAAACAAAAACAACAACAACATTATGTGCAGTTTTTGCTGCTGAGACTTAGAAAAAAAAATATTGCAGATCTGGAAAAGTTTCTGTGAAAGGGCAAGTGAAAATTGCATTTTCTTCCCATTTAAGATTGCAACTGGGTTTAGATTCCTCAGCTTAAAATTTAGTCATATTTGTCCTTTTCTTCTTTTTCTCCTAGCTTGATTTTGTTTACCACTTTGCCAGATGAAGAGTTCTAGGCAATCAGAAAGCTTGCACAATATTTTGTAAACTTTGAGTTGGGCTAATAACCCACTGGGTGACCTTGGGCACGTCACATGCCCTCAGCCTCTGAGGAAGGCAATGGTGAACCTCCTCTGAACAAATCCTGCCAAGAAAACCCATGATAGGGTTGC
>NW_024808620.1:2560-3316 GCF_019175285.1 Sceloporus undulatus | reverse complement strand
CCTTCTAATCTTAATAAGATTAGAAGGGACAGTTGAGTAGCATCTCTGTGTATAAATTACTGTTCTAGGAGAGTAAGAAATAAGGTTTATATAGAGATAATTAAAGGGGGGGAAACAATTATATGCGGTAAAGAGAAAGTACTAAAAGAAATCCAAGCGGATCCAAAGAAGAAAAAACTTCAATGACCAAAAAAGAGGTAATAATAAGCAAGGCATAAAGAAGGTAATGGACCCATAGGAACGGATTCAGACGGAGGATCATCAAAGAGAGGCATTACAAACAGAAAGGACTCCTGGGAGTTAAGCTGAAGTTAGGCCTTACTTAGAAAGGTTTTGTGTTTTGAGAAGTTAGTCACACTTTTGTTCTGATCAAACATCGTTTCATTAATAAAATGTATTTAAAAGAAAAGATGCAAACTGGATTAAAGGCAAATGGGAAGAACCCCAGGCCTCCTTTCTAGGCATCCTTCTAGGGCTGAGCAACTGTGGAGCCCATCATCCACAGAGACCTCTGAGAAGGGACCCTGAAAAGCCCCGCATGATCACCCAAGGCTCCCTTAAGGATGGCCCCCAAAGTGAGAAAACAAGATACAAAAACACTGAAAACAGTAAGACAGAACGAAAGCCAAAAGCTATTTATTTCCACAGAAGCATTATTAAACAACAAAGATCATTGCTCAGCATACTGGCTGCCCAGGGACCCCTCTCCTTGGGACGTCCTTCCAGGCCAGAGGGAGGCCTTGGCCTGGCCCCAGC
>NW_024808620.1:1351-2460 GCF_019175285.1 Sceloporus undulatus | reverse complement strand
AAGAGAAGGCATTGCAAACAGAAAGGACTCCTGGGAGTGAAGCTGAAATTATGCCTTACTTAGAAAGGTTTTGTGTTTTGAGAAGTAAGGCACACTTTTGTTCTGATCAAACATCGTTTCATTAATAAACTGTATTTAAAAGAAAGGATGCAAACTGGCTTAAAGGCAAATGGGAAGAACCCCAGGCCTCCTTCCTAGGCATCCTTCCAGGGCTGAGCGACTGTGGAGCCCATCATCCACAGAGGCCTCTTCTCCTCCCCTTTGGCTCTGAGAAGGGACCTTGAAAAGCCCCTCATCGCCTAAGGATCCCTCAAGGATGGCCTCCGAATGAAGAAAACAAGATACAAAAATACTGAAATCACAAAGGAGCTAGAAAAGAAAAGCTCAAGGCTATATCAAATGCAGTGTTATCTCCCACCCAAAATCATTGCTTAGCTCACTGGCTGCCCAGGGACCCCTCTCCTTGGGACGTCCTTCCAGGCCAGAGGGAGGCCTTGGCCTGGCCCCAGCCCTCCCTCCTCCTCCCCAGCCTCCGCTCCCCTCCGGCCCCAGAATTCCCCTTCGCCCAGGGCCCTCTCCATGCCCTCCAGCCCACGCCCTCTCTACCCTCACAGCCTCCCCTCCAGGGGCACTCTGGGGCCAAGGAGAGACTTCGAGGCTATCCTCCCTTTCGATTGGTCCATGATTTGCATGGCACCGCCCTTGACCACGCCCACCATTCCTCTGAAATTCGTGACTCTAATTGTCTCTGTTCCATGGTAGCTGGGAGGGAGGCGGGGCGTCAGCCTGGAGGGAAAAAAACAGCGCCACCGCCTGGCCATGCCACTGGAATTGCAAGACCAGCAGAAGACATTGCCATCTCTTTCCTGAAAAGGCAAGGTCTGTTCTTCCAAGCTGCCTCTCCCTTAAAGCCAAGAAGGTAATTCCAGGAGAGTCATTCTCTGAGACAATACCATTTCTTTTTCCCTTTTCCTCTTTCTCTCTTTCACTTCCATTGACTGACAGCCAGGAATCCCGCCATTCCTCCTTGCCTCCAGGTGGTGCGGTTTCCCTCCTTCTTTCCTCAAAGCTGGCCCTCCTCCTCTCTCTCTCCATTCTCCTTCCCCATG
>NW_024808620.1:0-1251 GCF_019175285.1 Sceloporus undulatus | reverse complement strand
ATTCTCCTTCCCCATGGAAGGCGGGGCAGAGGATAGTGGGCGGGGCTATGCAAATTTGGGACCAATAGGGAGGGAGGGGACAATGTACATTTTTGTTCTGCAATTCCAGCGCTGTGGCCAGGCGGTGGCGCTGTTTCCCTCCCTCAATGCTGACGCTCCGCCTCCCTCCCCCCAGTGGCTGAAATGAACCCTATGGAAAGCGGGAGAGGTCGCTTGAAACAGAGAGAGCAGTGGGCGGGGCTGGAGGCGGGGACAGGCAAATTTTGGACCAATGGAACGAGAGCAGGACCCCAAAGTCTCCCCGAGGGCCAAAAGGTCTCCTGCAAGGCGAGGCTGGAAGGGCAGGGAGGGTTTGGCTCAGTGGTTGAGAAGAGGGCCATGGGGGGAAGGCACTGCTGGGCCTGGAGGGCAGACAGAGGGGCCTAGTGGAAGGAGGCTTGAGGGAAGTCTCCAGTCTCACTCTATCTTTGAAGAGCATCCAAAAGAGTTGGTTCATGGGCAGCCCTCTGTATTCTCTTATAGGCTATTATTTTGCTTAGCTCATTTAGTTGTACTGGTTGCTGCATCCATGTCTGCCAGATGTTGGGGCCATGAGTACTGCTGCCTGTTGTGGTCTTGTTATCCAAAGCTCAAGTGTAACCTTTGGCTTGTAATGCTTGAGATTCACCTTGTAGAAAGACTAGAAGAAGGCCAGAAGTTAAGCAAAGCAATGGCCCAAAATGCATAAAACAAAGGCCTGCCCAGGAAGCCTCTTCTTCCTACTACAGTGGTACCCCGGGATACGAAATACCCAGGTTACGAAATTTCCGGGATACGAAAAAATCCCATAGGAAATAATTGTTCCGGGTTATGAATGTTTATTCGGGTTACGAAAAAAAATTTTGGTGCTTTTTTCGGCTTTTTCGCACGAAACGCGGCTTTTCCCCATTAGCGCCTATGGCAATTCGGCTTACGAAGGCTTTTCGGGATACGAAAGCGGCCGCGGAACGAATTACTTTCGTAACCCGAGGCACCACTGTACCTTCCAATTCAGACTCTGGGGCCTGAAAAAGGTCGTCTAAGAGAGTACAGTATTTTGTCATTGATGAAGACGCTAAGTGCCTATCTAAAGTACTTACTATTCCTTTACTTGCTTGAGTGAGACTGGGATAGTAGTCCCATCGAAGACGCCGTCACATTCCTGCCTCCAAGACCTTCTTCTGTCCATCTGCCTCCTTCTCAGACATCCCTATTGAAACTGTAAAGACCTTC
>NW_024808619.1:0-3316 GCF_019175285.1 Sceloporus undulatus | reverse complement strand
GGCTGGAAGTTCTGCCCCTTCCTGGCCTCCCAACCAATCAGGAGGGCTGCTGGATGGGACTTCCAACCACAAGGAGGGGGTCACGGCCCAACAAAGTTTGGGAACCGCTGCCTTAAGTTGACTTGGCAGCAATCACAACAACAAATTTTGTAAAGCTCAGTCTCATGCTGAACTATTCATTTTTAATGTTTATGTCCTTCGTTTAGAAGACGTAAACCTGAGTTTGCATTAAATCATTAAAAAATAACTGCAGATGTATGATGTTATTCATGTAAAATAGAGACCAGTTGTTCTAAAATACAGAAGATGTATTGGATGCTTTTTCTAACACTGAGCTACTGTGTGCTCTCTGTGTGAGAGTTATGGAATGCTTCTTCTCTTCACATGGAAAGGTCAACCTAATTCAGGCCTTCTTTAATAACCAAGTCTTTATTATACCAGTAGTAGAAACATGTGAAAGTGTGCATTGTATATAATACATGTAAGTTTCAAATAAAATATGAAGACTGTCAAGACTGTATGGGGGAAGAAGATCTAAATACAGAAAGAACAAAGGTGACCTGCCACAAAAGTTTGGAGTATAGATTGTTTTTGTTCAAGATTCAAGCCAGAAAGATTCTCTATGTCTTCCTCCACTGATGAGTACTCCATTCCTCCTCTTTCCAGTTTCACTTTCTCCTCACATTCAGTATTTCATAATCATAGAGTGTGCTTACTCCTCACTGATCTAGCCACCCACTTATGGTTTATCCCCCTAAATGCTTTTTAACACATGCTTGAAAACTTAGAGGGCACCTCCAAGGTTACTCCTTCCTCCCTCAATCCATACTTGAAATTCATAATCCAAAATTTTTGCTATGTAAGGATTCATACTAAGATAATGAAGTCATCACTAATTCCTAAATTGAAGCAGAAGCACGGGGTACTATTCTAACACAAGAGACACTAAGGAACAGATAAAGTAATTTTCAGTGTGTTAGATTAAATGCCATAAATATCTCAACAATAAACCAAATCAACCCCAGAACTTTAATCAAAGGTCATATTACATGCTTTCATTGTAACTTTGCACAAAAAAGCAATTTTAAAACAACTGAAAACTATTAAGTAGAATAACAATATCGATAGACATAGAAGATTTAAAGTATGGATTAAATGGGGGGGGGGGAATAAAACCATAATGTGATTTCAAAAGCTGTAATTGATAACTGCTCCTAATTTAGCAACCTGGATAATATTTAACAGGCTGTGAATAATAAAGTTTGATTGTTTGCAGTGCCACTTCCACCTCCTGCTTCTTGTAGCTTGCTAGAATCCCATTTGTGTGAGTCACAGAGACCATGAAAAAGAAGGACAGGTTGCATGCCTATTGTTCTTTGAGTGGTCATCTGTGAATTCACTCAGCCCTGCATGTCCTCCCCTCAATGTTACTTGCTCGTTCACAAGGATGGCTGCATCAGCATCCTATGGAAATGGTGGACTTCAACTGGAAGCCCCTTATATAGGGTTGCCAGTGGTGGACCCTATAATCTTCAGAATGCCACAACATTTCAGAAATCTTTAGAATGCTTCAAAAGAGGCACAGCACAGGTGCATTTCTGTGAATTCACAGATGGCTGCTCAAAGAACTGCAGTTAAAGGTATGCAGCTTGTCCTTACATGTAGTCATTAACAGCCTTAAATGTGAATCCCACAAATTACAAGACTGATGCACAGTTTACAATCTTGAAAACATTGTTGTAAATGAACAAAATGGATGTGCCCTTTTCGATCAATACTGCTCCTCTGTTTGTTACCACCTGCCACTTTTAATGGTGAGTGTAGTCTACCCTCTAATCCCCCAAATGCCTGTTTTTCAACTTGGACACTTCACTTTAGATCTGGGTAGGAAGTCGAACCTAACCAAGCAAACGGTCTAAGAAGATTAAACTATTTGAATTGATCTGAGGGAGAATCTGAAAGGACCTTAGACTTGGTATACATTAGCAAACAGCAATTTCCTCCCAGTTCAACATCTATTATATCAATTAAAAGGGGATTATCCCATTAAAAAGACTAAGCTCCCTTATTGCAATGGCAATTAAAGATTTTTTAAGGATTCCCTTCTCTTCAGTCAACTGTTTTCTCCTCACTTTTTCAGCACAAAGTATGCCTTGATCCCAGTTTGTGGCAGACGAAAAAGGACAGACGGATTGGGCAGTTGAGATGGAGAATCCCACTGATAATTTGTCTGCCTTAGTGAAATTCTATATGCCTCTACAAGTGCGAAACCGCTTTCATTCCCACCAGAAATGAGTAAGCATTAAAAAAGAAATGGAAGTGGTGTAAGAGTGTGTTTGTGTGTGTGTGTTAGGTGGGGATGGGTAGTGCTGGTTGGAGTATGAGAGGAAAACAATTATATCTTAATGGTTGGGTCTTAAATAATTAAACTAATGCTTTAGGCAATAATGCATTAGTCTATAGCAAGAGGGATAGCTTACTCTATAGCTAGGAGACCATTAACAGCCAGAATGATTCAAAACGGGTGCGAAGGAAGCTGAAGCATATTACATAGCAGTTTTCATATAACCTGCGAAATGCAGGAAATAGAATAGCAGCCTTGGAACCAGGGAGATAACAGAAGGTTTTTTTTTTTTTTCCTTTTCTTTACCTCACAGCTGTCAAATTCACAAATTCAACTGTGAAAACTCTTGCATGTTATCCTATCCATTTTTCAGCTTATCACAGGCAGCTTTGTCTAAACTGGTATAGCAGCTACTAGTCACTGTGGTTGGAAAATCCTGTATTCAGATCCCTGTTCAACCATAAAACAGAATGGGTGGTTTTGGGCAGGACACTGTCAGTCTACCTTCCTTTGCTACAGCAGTCTTGAGGCTTCAGTGCTTATACAGTACTAAGGCCTAACTACCCTAAAGGTGCCAGATCCTGTTGCAACTAGGAAGCTAAACAAGATCAACCGTGGTTAACACTTGGATGGAAAACCACCAGTGAATACTGGTAATGTACACTATGGCGGGATACAGACCGCCCCAAAAGGGAGGACTATCCGCGCCTTGTTTTGATGCACAAGGGAGCCGCAGTGGACAAACCGTGCGGCTCCCTCACGCAGCAAAAAGAACCCTTAAAAAGCGGGTTCTTCTTGCATCGTGTTTGTGATGCTGCAGTGCATCAATGGCGCACTTGCAGCATCACAATGACACCGGGACGTGCAGATGCTAAGTGTCCCTCACGTCAAAATGGCGGCACCCGTGTGTACAGGGCGCCACCATTTTGACACCCCCGTTACGTGCTAGGGGTGAGGCCAGTATGGGCAGTG
>NW_024808618.1:0-3317 GCF_019175285.1 Sceloporus undulatus | reverse complement strand
CTAGAATGTAACATTGGGCCTCACTGTGTGGTGGAATATTCATTATTAAAAACAAATCAATAGTTTCTCCTTTAAAAAAATCAAAATCCCCTAAACATAGACATTTCAATTCAGCTTTTGTAATTATCCCCAGTTTCCAATGAGGTATCAAGCACTGGAAACTGAAGTTTGTGTTGAAATGGAATAGGGATGTCTCAAATGTTTTTAGACATACAGAAGTAGTAGAGAAGTACTCTGAATTTTTTTTTTTAAAAAAAACTGTTTTCAAAAGAAAGTTAGTGAAGTGTAATCAATTTTAGATGCCTTGGAACCAGGCAGCGGCAGCAACAACGCCAACGAAAATAAATATTTCATAGAACAGGCAAGAAGAACCTTACATATAGAATGCCACTTTAATACACAAACAAAGCATTTTTGTGTAAGTGCACATTTCCCTTTGTTTGGAAATACTGGAAGGAATTGTTCACACATCTTACATTCCACACAATGTGTGTGTGTGTGTGTGTGTGTGTGTGTGTGTGTGTGTATACAGACAGTATGTTGCCTTATTTACTCATATATAAACTTGCGTGCATGACGATGATGATGTGGGCATGTTTACACTGTACACAAACAACTGAGATGTACTGGGGATAGAAAGAAGTGTTTTGTTTTGTTTTAAAGCATGGCTGAAAAATGTTTTTGAGTGTCAAAAAACCCTGATGAGAAGAATTCTGGACTGACAAGAATTTGATGAGATTTGGAAATTTGTTCTGTGTAAAATTTGCACATAGAAAACAGTATTTTCCGTACAGAAAATTTCTGCAGATGCTTTCAGTGCAAGTAATGCTGTTTTCTGCCATAATAATAATAATAATGCACAGCTTTCATGTAGAATAACCCCTGAATCGTGAATAGCCTTTGAAAACTGGGAAGAAATTGGCTGAAACCATCAACTTGGTTGCCTGCCCTGGTTGTGCGATGGTTAAAAGTCAGTACTGCAGCCACTCACAGCCGCAAGGTTGTGAGTTCAATCCCAGGCAGGGCTCTAGGGTCCACTCAGTCTTGCATCCTTTCGTATATGGGTAAAATGAGTGCTCGGGTTGTTGGGTCAATTGGCTTAAACATTGTAAACTGCTTATGAAGTGTTTGTTCACTGACAAGTGGCATAGAAATGTATTTACTATTGTTATTGCTATTGTGTCTGGAGTAGGTAGCTATTTATTGTACAGTCTGAGCTCACTTAATCCAGAAATCTGAAAACAGAAAATCTCCAAAGCTTGAAACTTTTTGCCAGCTTGCACATTCAGTACAGTGGTTGTAAAGCTCCAGCTTGTTTGTCTCTGAGATCCTTAGTATCTTTTCAGCCTGCTGTTTCATACACAACACAAGTTAAGAATGAATGAAACATGAGGATGGAAAGAAAAGAGTGAGGCTGGAGAGAGATGAACAAGCAGGAATGCTGCAGCCACCACCTACAAGGCAGATGCAAGCTGCTTCTGGCAAAAAGACATGAGGCTAGATAAAGAGTGAGGTTCTATGAAATTATGGGAATCAAACCATAGTGTATGCATGCCTTCCACTATTTCACAAATCCTCATGTCTCTCTCTCCAGCCTTGTAGCTATTTCCAGCCTTGCAAATACAAAATAGGTATTACTAAGCTACCTGTATATTCCAAAATCATAAAAATTCCCAACTCAGACGTTCTTCTGGTCCCAAGCATTTTGGATAAGGAGTATCCATTGTGTATTGGCCTTGAATTTTTTTAAAAAAAATACTCTACACTGAATGAAAATTGAATAATATTAGGGAGGATTTTATCAGATTGTAATCTATTTTATTTTTCATTGTTTATTATTTTATATTCTGTTTCACGTTATGTTTTTATGCCAGCATGAAAATCAATACATTGTGGATTACATATTATGGTTTTTTACTAATATGCAATCAAATATAGTATAAGATAACCATGTGAAGACATAGGCCCAAAACAGACGGGCAGATGGGGGTAGCTTCTGGCCACTCAGTGGGCATGGCATTTGCATGTCCCAGGAGCACCTAGATCTGTGTGTGGGCTGTGACAGAGCCTCCTAAGATGGCCCAAATCTGGTCCCAAAAGGATCTTTTCCACTCCTATTTGGGACTGCGGCAGGAGGTGCCCTCAGGGCTGAGGTGTGTTCACTGCAACCACAGGGCAATTGTGAGTGGTTTCTAATCACTCCTTCATGCCACTCTGCTTCACCCCAAATTTCAGCTCAACCCATTTCAAGGACTGATGGGGGATATACATTTTTTCTACTTCCATTTTCCTACAGTAATTAGAATGGGTTTTGTACTGTGCATTCCCAATTTTAGACTACTCAATGGCATAAATGTTCCTTAATTGTTTTGATTTTGCTTGAGTCAGTTAAGATAATTCAGCTCCTGTTCTGTAAACACAGGTGCATATTTCTTGTCACTTCTGGAAGTTTTCCCTCTCCCGTGTCCAGGGCTTTTTCAAGAATGACAAGGAACATCACAATGTCTGCTTCTTGACATTTTGTGTTTTTCAGCTTTACCTGTCACCTGAGGTAGAAAATATCAATTTTATTCACGAATAGTTGTAATAAGTTTCATGTTCAATCATTGGAGTGTCTCTGGATACATTCTTTCTAGGTAAGAATGTTAGGTACTTTGGAGCTCCACTCGAATGACAGATGTAGAAATTTGAAGAAAGCTAAACCAAATTTACCTAAGGAACAATTTGGAGGTGCCATTAAGGCAACTGATGGTAATTAAAGGAACAGGAAAACAGCCTCAATGAGACTGGACATTTATCTGGGAAATGTTAGTACCCTTTTTTGAGTTCTACTCCAGGCTCTTTTTTTTCTTTGCTTTTTGACATGCATATGGTTCTTGGTTTATTAAAGTGATAGACACACCAAATACTCCTCTGTGGTTTTTGTGAGTAATACTAAAACATTGTTGGCAGAGTAAGGGATGAAACAGATGGTCGGCAAGTAGCAGCTTGCCACCGCCCCTTTGCTCACCAGGTTGGGGCTGTGGCAACTCCACGCCACACCCCAACCTGGACTTTTCCTGGCACAAAAAGGAGCAGTAGAAAGCCACTCCTTGTTGTGCTGGCTTAGGAGAAAGCCAGGCAGTGGAGGAGCTTGTCTATCATTCTCCTCTTCTGCACAGACTTCTCCTCGGGAGAAGGCAGAGTGATGAAGGAAACAAAAATCCTTTGGTGTGCTGCATGTGCCCCCCGGGTTGTATATTGTACAGGCCTGTTCTAGATCCATATCAGCCTGGTTTCAGTCCTGGTTATGGGACAGAAACTACTTTGGTCTCCTT
>NW_024808617.1:0-3317 GCF_019175285.1 Sceloporus undulatus | reverse complement strand
CTCATCTCGTCCATTACTGATAACAGGCCCTGGCTTAGAACTGAAGCAGTTTCTTTGGAGGTCAGAAGAAAAGAGAAATAAATCTGGGTGTGATCAATCTACTATTGGCAGTGGCACTATATTGTCCCAGATTCTAGTCAATTTCTTTCAGTGGTTTCATGTATATGTTAAATGGCATGGGCAACTAAAACAAACTCATAGGGACCTCATAGGCAGGTGACCAAACAGCTGAATTAGGGGACCCAGCACCTGTGTGCTGTGCCCCTGTGTGAAACAATGTGTCCAGATCCTATTCCATTGTTACTCTAAAACCCCAATCACCCCTCAAGCTAATATCAAAAGGAACACTGGGGTGAGTGACCTAAGAATGATCCCACTGTGGAAGCCTGCCACTTTACACTTGGAAAACCTGTTGGTGCTAGCAAGGGAATACAGAAGGCACTCATCTTGATGAGATATCCCAAGGTACCGGCATAATCCCTTTTGTCTTTAGAGGGCGATGATGGGTCAAAGAAGGTGACTACCTGTGCAGACACAGGACAGGGGTGTTCTGGCAAGGAATGCAAATCCCTTTGTCTGAGATATTCATACCAATCACCTGGATATTTACTGCAGCTCCTGACCATTATTTTCCTACTGGGAAACCATTTTGCAGGAATCTAATCCTTTCATTATTTGGTTTCTGCCCCCAAGACAAGGTTTGGGCTATAAATGTTAGTGCTTAAACACAGCTCCTCGATCTAGTTAAGAAGCACACACGGATATTATCGGTTTGACTAGACTAGACTCCTCAATATGCCTGCCACCCCACTTGCTGTGGTGGCTATTGAGCCTTCTCTGTTCTGGACTCCCATCAATTTGAACCACGATGGGTAACATATCACTGTTAGCAAGGCCTCCACTATTCCACTTCTGCCACCTTTGCTTCTTAATTCTCGTGTGTGTGTGTGTGTGTATGAATGTATGTGTTGTGTGTGTGTTTATTTTCTTAATAAAAACACAAAAATCTATTTGGAATTGCCTCTGGAGTTCTGTGTGATTTGGAACCGATATACACTGGGTAGGATTCCAAGGCCATTGTTGCCCTGGCCACAGTATTTGAACTATTAAAATTCCCCTAAGACATATTAATTGGTGAATGCCTTCAAGGACCCTCAGCATTTTGTCTCACAACTGGGGGAGGGACAATTAGAGGAGAGACAATTCCATATAGAGACAATTCCATGACCTATAAAGTGCAGTGTGGCATGAGTCCAAGCTATATGAAAAGCCATATCCAGATAACTTGCTGTTTGATATTATTAGAGATAGAAGATTAAAATATACTGGAGAAAGGAAAGTAGAAGCTTGGAATTCGGGTTGGGAAATCCTGCTAGAGAAGGTTAAAGGGAATACGGAGTACAATGAAGCCAATACTGTAATTAAATCCATATCCCACATATTGAATGTAAGGTACTGTAAACAGTGTATTGATACTCTAGTTTCAGCGCTGGCACACCGCTTTTGGGCGGAGTGTCTCACGCCACAGTTTCCTCCCCTTTTAATGGATGTGTATTAAAATCTTATTCATTCTAAAGATAGTTTACCTCATAACAATAAGATTTTACATTTTTTCTTCTATGTTTTCTTTTTTTTTTTAACTGCATCTGTTTCAAATTTCATAAGCCGCATTGAATCCTAGTTCTAGTGAAAAAGGTGAGACACTGATGATAATGACAGTGATGGTGATGATGACCAAGATGAAGATTCTACATTCACCAAAACAGAACAGGGGGGAAAGAGACAATAAAAGCCCAAGGACATCCACTGTGAGCTTCACTTTATGATCAAAGTTTCATCTCTCCCTGCCATTGTCCTCTTTCTAGGAGTTAAATATCTCAGTTTGTATAAGAGGTGTTGTTGCATTTTGAAAGTAATGCATGTAGATCTAAATAAACACATATTGAGACTAATTCATTATATAGTTCACAGCTTGCCATTTCACACATTGTAGCTGGTGGATTGGTTTTAAGCAGTTGATAACATTAGAAAATGATGGGTTAGATCTAGATCTAGTTCTGTGCAGCTGGACTAGTGGAAGTGGATTTCGCTATCCTTCCCACGCAGGGCTTCCTGCTGAATGGGGCAAGGTGTGACTCAGGACTGGATGCTCCCCAAAACCAAACAGAGGCTTCTTCCATGAGCAGAGTCCTTCCATCCACAGAAAGGAGATTCTGTAACCAGCATAATCTCTTCCTGAACCTAATAATAATAATAATAATAATAATAATAATAATAATAATAATAATAATTTATATTCCACTTAATCTCTAGGAATCCAAGCGGATTACAACACAAAATGAAGAATTATTTATTTAAATATTTCTAGGCTGCCTTATATCATGGGATCTCAAAAGGTTGTAAAATCAATTTATAATGTTGAAAGCCATTTTAAAATTAAACCTCTTTAACCAAAATAACACATGCACACCACACCACACACACATGTTTCCTTCAAATCAATGCAGCATAATAGGTTATTGCAGAGAAAATGGATATACAAAGCAGCATGTAGAAAAGAGCCTTCGGCAACATCTAATTGATGAAATGGGAGGGGACAGTGATCCTTAAATGTGAGAACATTAACAAATGCATGTCTCTTCTTCTAAATGTTGGAACCACCAGCAGTGAGAAACCCACTCTGTGCTGCAGGCCAAACCTCAAATTCATGTCTGTAAATATCTTCTTTTTCATTCTTCATTTTGTGTGCTTTCTCTCTCTCTTTAATGGATTGGATAAGCTCCACATTTGGTTGCCCATATGTGAAACAAATGCTTTGACATTTGGAAATGTCAGTTTAATAACAAACTCTGGAGGCCCTTACATTGACATAAGCTGGATGAAACATTGGAAGAATGAAAAAGAACTGTCTCTTACCAATGAATGAAGTTGTAACTGAAGGATGCAAGTACAGTCTGTTATTGATTGTCTTCAAATGAATTGTCTTTGTTATGAGAACCAAGCCATTCCTTGTTCTCTGCCATAGCATTCATGGTGATTAATCTAGAAATAGAAAACAGTATGAAACTCATTTGTCTTTTCCTCCTGTGTTTTGTTCAAGTTCTAGGGACAGTTGGGATTTATTTTTGCAACTCCTTAGCACCTTATGCCTTTTTTTTCCATCTTGTGTCTCTTTTTCTTTATGTACTATGCAGCATTCCTGCAATGGGTATAGATTTATTGAAAGAAATATGACTTATTGGCTGAGCATATAGGTTTTGAGTCTCCCTTATCCAAAATGCTTGGGACCAGCAGTATTTTGGATTTCAGATTTTTTT
>NW_024808616.1:0-3317 GCF_019175285.1 Sceloporus undulatus | reverse complement strand
CTCCTGGTGCCTGGTGTGACAGTTGGGTGTTTCTTTGTTCATTGTCCCATTCTGCAGCTCTGCAGAAATCCACTCATTTTGGTGAGGGGCTGTCTATGCAAGGTTTGGGGAACAATGTTGGTTATTGCAATGGTGCAATGATCAGAAAGGTGAATTCCAAAATGTTTGATGCCGTAGCTTGGGTTTATGACTTTGTAAACACTGAACAGATCAGTGGGAATTCAGTGTGGGGATTTAATGTCTTTCTGTGTGTGTGTGTGTGTGTGTGTATTTGTGTGTGTGTGTGTGAAATAGAACTCAGCATTTTTGCAATGCCCATGCTCACCTGTTGTGACAGTTATGACATACATGTCAAATCTACACTGCAGAAATAATCCAGTCTGACACTGCTTTAACTGCCTTGGCTCAATGCTAGGGAATCCTGGGAATTGTGGTCTATTGTGACACCAGAGCTCTCTGACAGAGAAGGCTAAATGTCTCACAAAACTACAGTTCCCAGAATTCTCTAGCATTGACCAAGGCAGTTAAAGCAGTGTCAACCTGGATTTTTTCTGCAGTGTGGATTGGATGTCAATCATCCATTGCGCAATGTTAGCCAATGGTGTGACTGATGCGATATGACTTATACATAATGTGCATCAATGTCCAATGCACAGCAGAAATACCCAATATCCATTGAATTATTCTTTCTTGAATGTATACCTTTGCAACACGGCTCTGGATTTTTAAAGTCACCAAATATACACTGTGATGCCAAATATTGCCTTATTGTTTTTCAGGCAAAACCACCACAACATTTATGAACTTTGCACAAAACGAACCCTAAACTTTGCAGATTCTCATCAGCCCAGGATTCTTGCTTTTCTGACACCCAAGAAACATGTTTCTTAACCATTGTTTTTTTTTTTAATGTACTTTCTATCCCTTGGGAATATTGGCCAAGGAAGATAGAAATCAGGATAAGGAAAGGAAAGATGAGAAAGCTCAAATGGGACAAAGCCCTCCTTGTGGATTTGTGGCTTTCATCTCCAAATTTCACCAGGTTTGGAGATTAAAATCCCCCAGGAATGGGAAGAATATTCACTGACCCCTAAAGCCACCGAAGGCATTAAATATAAGCAGCAGCTTGTTGAACTGTGTCCAAAAAATTCACCAGAAGCCATTGTACAGATGTCCCGTGTAATATACATGTCAGGTTAATTTTTCAGAATTAAATTCTTGGAATTAAAAAGGGAGCTATAAATGGTTTAAAAATAAATACAATTATTTGCTAGCGCAGGACGATGCTTTTGATAGGCAGGGTCTTGGGCCTTTCAAAATTTGCTCAGACGGAAAAGTGTGCCGTCGACCACGAAATGAGTATATCCCCGTCGTATATCCATCTAATTTCAAATTTAGGGTTTTAATATGATCCACGACTCGAGCCACCTTTGGGTCCAGCCTTGTGTTTGGTTATAATTTTATCTATTAATCACGTTAATCCAATAGAACCGGCCTTAATCAAATGCGAGTCAATTACCCAGTTCTTCAAATTATATCCTTTAATGAAAGACATTCTTTAAGACTTGGCTGCCAATTAAGGGACCAAGACAATGTCTTCAAGGAATCCGGGAACACTTTTCTCTTCAGCTCAGAAAAGTACTTGGGCTTTTGATGGATCAGATACCATTACAGATATTACAGAGAGAAAGAGAGAGAGAAAGAAAGAAAGGAATGAAGGAAGAAAGAAAGGAAGGAAGGAAGGAAGGAAGGGAGAGAGAGAGAGAGAGAAAGAAAGAGAGGAAGAGAGAGAGAAAGAGAGAGGAAGGAAGGAAGGAAGGGAACTAACTCTCAAGTAGACAGATGGAGCCTTCTTGCCACTGCAAATTCTTTCTCAAGGCATGGTAGGTTGCATCTGCATTGCAGAATTAATGCAGTTTAACACCACTTTAACTGCCATGGTTCCATGCTAGGGAATTCTGGGATTTGTAGTTTTGTGAAATACCTAGCCTTCTCTGTCTGAGAGCTCTGGAGCCACAACAAACCTGAGTCTATTTGCATGTTCAGTATGACGTTCTCTCATATAGGTGTGTGTGTGTGTGTTGTGTTCATATTTTGTACAATTACATTCATAGTTCATTTTTCTACTATTTGCTATAAATATCATATTTATTGGTCCTTGGCATTTGTTTTACATTTGTTTTCTTTATGTGATGGTCTTGTGTGCGTTTTGCATTTTGTCACATGCTCACTGGGGGAATATATATATGTGTGTGTATGTATATGTGTGTGTGTGTGTGTACACACATACATACAAGTTGAGTCTCCCTTATCCAGAACTCTGAAATACACCCAAATCTGAAATACATCCAAAACCCAATACTTCCCCCCCCCCCCAAACTCAACACTATGGAATACTGAGAATTGTAGTTTTGGGAGACATTTAGCGTTTTCTGCCAGGAAGCTCTCATGTCACAACAAACTACAGTTCCCACAATTTCATAGCACTGAGCCATGACGGTTAAAGTGGTGCCAAAGTGGATTATTTGTGCAGTGCAGATGCGGCCAAAGGCTTTCTGCTTCCCCAAGATGAAATTTTCTTTCCATCCCCTTATTACAGAAACTTAAAACTCCATTTGAGTGTTGAGAAATGCAGGTTAGGCATCCAAGGAAAAGCAACCCTGGAAATGCAAACAATGCAAATAGAAGAGTTTTGGGTACATGAATGATTTTCAGTACCTAAACCTCTGCAACGCTAGAAATTTGGGGACTGGAAGGAAATTTCATTTTTTGGGGGGGAAAGACCCTGTGTCTATTGGGGTTCCTTGTAAAAACACCATCCCAAATGGAACCGCTGCATGCAACTAGGCACTAGTGCCAATCTTCCTGTCATTTTCCAATAATAATTGTAATAATAATTAATTTATATCCCGCCTCTCTGGTTGGATCGAGGCAGATTCCAATAAGAAGAAAATACAAAATGCAATAAAATTCCCAAAAAAAGAAAATAAAGGGCAGGGAACTGTCTAATTAAAAGGATTGTATGTACAGCAGTGTGTAAATTTACAGCACTATATATATAAAGCTTAATAACAGTAATAATAGAAATAATAATAATAAGAAATACAAATACAAATGCACCCTAAAAAGGATGCCCATTTTCTAATTTTGAAGAGTTAAGTGTCAAAAGACAGTCCTTGCTTAACGGCTGTGTGAAACCTTTAAGCAAGGACTGACCTCTGATGCTTAACTCTTCCAAATCCAAAAACGGGCATCGTTTTTAGGATGCAACAGGGTGTAGCTACGTAGTAGCCACATTTGTATTTCTTTTTTTAAAA
>NW_024808615.1:3232-3317 GCF_019175285.1 Sceloporus undulatus | reverse complement strand
TCCCTTCCTCCTCTCTCTTGTGCTCAAGTATCGATGATGATGATGATGATGATGATGATGATGATGATGATGATGATGATGATGA
>NW_024808615.1:0-3222 GCF_019175285.1 Sceloporus undulatus | reverse complement strand
AAATGCTCCTTTCCCTGCCTGCCTTCCTGCCTGTCTGCCTCTGCACTGCCCAGCTGAGCCACCAAGCTTCTTGCTGCCACCAAAGAGGAGGAGGGAGGAGGTATGATGTAGCTGGAATGGCAGAGGGAGACAACATCACTGGAAGAAGGGAAAGAAAGAGGGAGAGAACAGGAAAAATGGAGACAGTTGCCATCTCCTGTCACCCCCGTTGACTAAAAGCTCTGGAACTAAAATGGAACATGCACAAGAGCACCAAGGGTGCTATCATCACCATGCTCCCCTATGGAGACCCCCTTGAAGCACCTTCTCTTTTACAAGGAGGGCTCACTTCCAACCCTCCCTCCTGAGTGGCCTAGCTGGGGCCCTCCACTGTGCCCTCCCTGGGCTGCCTGTCTGCCCACCTTTGGGAAGTAGTGTCCAGACTTCAGGAGGTGTTTGGCAGTGAGATTGCTGATGCTCTCTTTCCTGAAGTTATGACACTGGGTGAAAGTAATCCTAGTAATGTCGCTGGCTGGCTCTTTTCTGTATCTCTGTTCCCCTCTTTGCCTCACTTGGGATAGAACTTTTACTTCCCCTGCTTCTTCTTATATTTAGCTGGCCCAATAAAGATATTACTGTTTTGTGGATTTTGGATCCCACCTCCAGTTGCTGTACACCCCTGGTTTGGCCCCTGTTCTCATGAGGTACTGTTTTAATATATACCTTAATCTTCTCTGTTTTCCACCCCCAAACATGATCAGATGCACAGCCTTTCCCAATCACACCAAAGAGCCAGCTTCCTCTAATAAATTACACTACATTCAAACTGGTACATGCTGCAGCTTCAGTTGGCCCAATTTTCTTTTCATTCTTCTGCATAACATTGCTTTTCTCCCCTTGTCCCACTATTCCAAGTTCCTGTTCAAAGTGTGTTTAAGAGGTTATTCAAGCGGGGGGGAGGAGCCACGAGCGATGGTGTGAGCAGCTAAGATCGTCCGCTCCTGAAAGCAAAAGCCTGAAAGCTAAAGAATCTCTCCTAATGGGGAAAAAACTGTGAGTAACTGCAAATAAATATATCGGAAAGGGAAGAGAGCAGATTGGAACTGTCTAATTAAAGTTTTAAAGGGAAGGAAGAGAAATAAACAGCAATCTTGTATATGGCATTGCTGGCTAGAGGTTTGTCAGCTGAGTGGATGCCAGGATTGCTGGTAGATGTACAAAAGCCAAAAGAAAAAAAAAAGAGAACTTAAACAAACAGTGATAAACTGGAAAAGAGAGTCTAAACAACATTCTTCTGACAAGGCTTATAGTCGTTTACAAAGAATAAATTCACAAGAGAAGCTTGGAACTTGTAATAAAGAGATGAGAAAGACAATGTCTATGGAGACGGTGGGAAAAAATGGAGCTAGACCCAAACAACATGGCAAAGTTCCGGGAACAGAGCCAAAACAAGAAGAAATAAAGCTATGGTTAGAAAAAACTCTCATTGAAAACCAAAACAAAGGTTCTGAGACCATGAATGAGCTGATAATTAAAAATAATACTATTTTATCAGAAACTATAACTAAGACAATTATGGATGAAATGAATAAATCTGTTCAGATTATTAGAAGAGAGATTGAACAAGTGGACAATAAAGTACAATTAATACAAAGTGAACAGAAAGATCAGCAAAAAATAACTTTGGAACATTCAACAAGATTGGACCAGCTGGAAAGGAAAATTATTGACTTGCAGGACCGTAACAGAAGGAATAATATTCGTATTCGTGGCTTTCCTGAGTTGCCAAATGAAACATCCAGATTATTAAAAATAGAAATTCTTAAATGGCCACAAAGCATTGTCCCTCAAATGACTTGGGCAGATGAGGAAGTGGAATGACTGCACAGAGCATTAAAAGCTAAAAGGGGCTTGGCCCCTAGAGATGTAATCATGAAAATAACAAGTTTTCATAAGAAAGATCAGTTAATGAAAGAGATCAGGAAACTCTCAGGAGGATTGAAATATGGAACCACTGCAATTGAAATTTATAATGATTTATGTCCAGAGACTATTAGCTGGAGAAGAGGCATTAAGTCTTGCATTGCAGTTCTGGGAAAAAAAAAAGGGATAAGATACAGTTGGGGCTATCCTGTGTTTTTGAAATTTCAATGGAAAGGAAAGCATCACAAGATTTTTTCCATGGAGCAAGAATTAGAGCTGTTGGAGCAACTGGATCTGGCCAAGCAAGGAGAAGAGAGTGACAAGGGTGCAGTTGGAGGAGCCAAGGAATTATAGAAAATAAGGACAAAGATGTTGACTTTTCTTTTACTTTATATTTTCTTCTTTTTTCTTTTTCTTCTTCTTTCCTTTTGAAAGGACATGACAGGAGAGATCATTAATAAACAACCAGGAGGAGGAATTGGACCACACATTGGGAGAGATGGCTTCTTTCTCCCCCCCGCCCCCACTCCTGGAGGGCTAATAGAAGCCATGGGCAAGGTCTGAGACCTTGGGGATGGAGGAGGGGAAGAAGGGATAGGTGGGTTAAATGGGGAAGGGGGGAGGGATGGGAGGAAGGGGGGAGAGGGAGGGAGGGAGGGAGGAAGGGAGGGGAAAATGGATGTAGGGCTAGCACACTGAAGAGCCTAGTTAGAAGATGTAGAATAGCAACATGGATAACAAAATAAGGATAGCAACATTAAATGTGAAAGGACTGGGGTCTGTAATTAAAAGGAAAAGGATTGAATCATTAATGAAAAAACAGAAAGCGGATGTATTTTTTATTCAGAAAACACACCAAACAAAATCAGGATCATCGGAATTGAAAATGAACTGTGTTGCCACATATGAAAAAGCATATGGTACTTCTAAAGCAAGAGGAGTAGCAACCTTAATATCTAAGAAATGTGGGTTTGATATATTAAAAGTTAAGACAGATGAAAAAGGAAGATTTGTATTGGTGCAAGGAGTTATGGGGGGAGAAAAATACTTGTTGGTAAATGTGTATGCTCCAAATGTAAATCAAATGGAATTTTATGAAAAAGTATTTAAGGAAATGGAGGATATGCAGAGAGATTACACAATTATGGCAGGAGATTTCAGTATGGTTATGGATAAGTGTAAAGATAAATCAGATCCAACAATAAGGGATAGATTGAATAAGATTACACCTTTGAACAAGATAATGAATAGGAAAGAATTAAAAGAAGTATGGAGATTGATTAAAGGAGATGAAAAGAATTATACTTATTATTCAGCAGT
>NW_024808614.1:0-3318 GCF_019175285.1 Sceloporus undulatus | reverse complement strand
GTTTCATCAACAAGGTTTGTGCTCCAAAAGGGAAATTGTAGGAAATTGGGAACGACACTAGCAGCCACACACACAGAAGACCGTGCTCAAAATGGAGCTGAACTTAGGAGGGACCCCAGGTGAGTTGGCAGAGGACAGGTGAGATGGTAGGGGCCACCCCTCTGCATAAATCCCCTACCTCTTCTGGAATAGGTGCCAGTTCTCATCTATGCAAAATGGTTCACAATGCAATTAAAAAAGATCATCTTTTAGGAATTAAACCCCAAGATCATTTATCCCAGATTAATTGGGTCATGTAGTTTGTTTTCATTGTTGTTTAGTGCCTCAGGTGAACTTGTCTTGGTTTTTTTTTTTTTTTTTTTTTTTTTTTTTTTTTTTTTTTTTTTTTTTTGCAAGATGGTTCAGAGGATCATTACATCCTCTAAGGCTGAGAGAGTGTGACTTGCCACATATACAAATGGCAGTCTTCAGAGAATTGCTGATGTTGTGTTTGTGTGTCTTCAAGTCATTCCTGATTTATTTTAATCCCAAGGACATAGGAAGCCATGCAGAGGGTGTTGTATTATCTATCTATCTACCTATCTCTCTCTCTCTCTCTCTGTGTCTGTCTGTCTGTCTGTCTGCCTTCTGCCTGCCTCCCTCCATGCCTGCCTGCCTGCCTGCCATGATGTCTTTCTACCCATCCATCCATCTTCCCATTACTCTATCTATCTATCTATCTATCTATCTATCTATCTATCTATGTTTCTTAAAATGTTGACATTTCAGCTTGGGATATAGGATCCTCTTGTGTACAGGTGATCCCGCCTCAATGTTCCCTCATGGCAGTGAGCCTCATGGCATAGCAGAGCGGGCACCCCAGGGGGGGCGCGAGCCTCCGTAAAGGGGGGCGCGAAGCACTGTTATGCAGAAGAATAATTACAACAGTTTTATAGAACTATGATACTATTTACTTGCTAGGGGGGCATGACAGAAAATAATTGAAAAGCACTGCCTCATGGCAACGTCCATCCGCCAGCTCAGCTCACTCTCCGTTGCAATGGAACGTGTCAATGGTCGCTTAATCTCTCATTGGATTAAGCGCCTCATACATTGCACATGTACATACATATTGCATTGTACGGTAATGGTCCCTATCTTAGCCTCAGCTCCCTTTAGCAGCATCCTAATACTGTATGTGCTGTTAAACTACCTATTCTGAAATTTAAAAAGCCTATAGACTCTGTTTTGCAGCAACAACCGAGTTTGGAACGTGGAACTCAAACTTCATAACCCAGCAAGCGCCGCAAGGCAAAGTTGACCCATTACACATTAAGCATTGCCTTTTTGGCTACCTCCTGCTGTTTTCCCTGGGGAGTATATAAGGGGCAGTTTCCAGGATCTTGACTTGTGGGTATTGAAGATGGCGGCGGAAGGAGTGAGGAGATTTATGTACTGGCGGTCAGAAGAGGTGGAAATGATGCTTTCTATCCTTAGGGATACCCCAGCAGTGGTTCCTCAGCTCATGCAGTCCACTCCTAGGAAAAATATTCATTTCTTCCGAAGAGTGGCTGCTGGGCTTAGGACACGTGGAGGATATGTCCGGGACGTGCACATGGCCCGTCGCAAATTCAAATACTTGAAAGGGGCATTTTATACCCTTATAGATAGATTTGGGCCAAATCCCCCTCCAACGGAGCTGCAAAAGTTCCCACAGTTCCATCTCATGAGGGAATGAGATTTCCCGCAGGTAATTATTTTTTAATTACATAATTAAATACATTAAATTTATATTTACTTATTTAACGAAGTGTAAAATTATGAAATTATTTTTGATATTTTAATTTAATTGGAAGTTCAATATATTCAATATTTTCTTCAATAACTTTATTTATTTCACTATCTTTAATTTGCTGCTTAATAGATGCAATGTTACATATGCATATAAGTACTTAAAAATATTTTTGGTAAACATTGAGTACATTGAACAAAGATTGCATATAGGAAATGTTGAAGTAATATATATACATTAAATTATATTAGTTGGATGCATACTATATTGCATAATGTTGTTAACATAAAACAGTTTTCTTATTAATAGTTATATTATCATGTATTCTTAGAAGGCACTGTGCAAGTAATAGGAATAAGGCCACCTAGAAGCAGTAATTTATTTAAATTCATTCAATATTTCATTAAAATGACATTATATGAACCACCACAACTTTCTTACAATGCAGGTAGAAATGCATCACCACCTCCTCCAAGGAGGGCTCAAGAGGCAAATCCTGAGGTAGATTTGGGTAGGTTGTTTTTTTAAAATTACAAAAAATACTGTAATTCATTCCTATAATATATTTCAACATACCAATAACATATTTATTAATGTCTATATGAACACAAGGATATTTGTCAGTATTCTGAAGTATAACTTTTTTACATATGTGATTGTGGTTATGTGTGTGTGTGTGTGTGTATGTATTTATGTATGTATGTATATATATACATATGTATACTGATATTATGCTTAAAATTTGTAATTTTACTTTATGTTGATTAAGAATTGAAATTAATAGTTGTGCAAATAATATGTAATACTACCATAATCTATAGGAAAACTATGATTACCATACATTAACTACAGGATTAACAAAATATTTCTGATTATGTACTTCTTCCTTCACATGCAGAAAGACATGATTCTCCACCACCTCCAGAGGACAATCCAGATGGAGATCAGGGTAAGTAGTGCTAGGTTATCAATATCAAAATATGTGATATTGCTAGTATAAAAGTTTAAAATTAAATATAAATTTATTGTGATACAGTGGTGCCTCGGATTGCCTAAATGCATGTTTGAGTGACAAGAGAACTTGAAAAAAAATCATTTGCAGTTTTACATCAAAGCTAAGAGTGATACTTAGCATAGTGATCACCAACTTATTTTTACTCAATGGTTGTTTGCTATCAAACATGAAATCAACTATGTGATATATTACTTACTCTCTGAAAACACAAATTTTTTCTTTAAATTAATCTCATGTTCATCATTCCAATTTAGACGTGCGTGATGAGCAGCAACTATCCCCCGTCCCTTCATCCATCCCTGCCTTGGAGGATGATAATGGTAGGTTTATTTCAGGAAATTTAACATTTACAATGCATTTAAGAAAATAGATTTTAATGCATATATGCATATTTCTATTAATAGCTAAATTGGTTAATTGTCTAGTTTCATTATTATTCTGTACATACTGCTTCTAGGCCTGTATAGTGCCAAATGGGAAGTAGCACATAACATTATTATGTTATTCTATATTCTTATGTAAGATATGGGTC
>NW_024808613.1:0-3318 GCF_019175285.1 Sceloporus undulatus | reverse complement strand
TCACAGAATCATAGTGTTGGAAGAGACCGCAAGGGCCATCCAGTCCAACCCCCTGCCATGCAAGAACTCTCAATCAAAGCATCCCTGACAGATGGCCATCCAGCCTCTGCTTAAAGACCTCCAAGGAAGGAAACTCCACTACACTCCGAAGAAGGAGTTTGTTCCACTGTCGAACAGCCCTTACAGTCAGGAAGTTCTTAATAAAATAAAATAAATAAAATTTTTATTTATATACCACTTTTCTAAAAATCAGAGTGGTTAACAACATGTGCAAAAACAATCTAAAACCATCAAAATACAAAACATCATATAAAACATCAGAACACCAACTACAGCAATAAAACCACATCTCGTGCCAGCTCAACAGTGCTGACGAGGGGGGGGAGCACATCGGGAGTCAGGAGTCAGGAGTCGGGTATGCCTGCTCGAAGAGGTGTGTTTTTAACCCCTTCTTAAATTGGCTCAGTGAGGTGGCCGAGCGGAGCTCATCGGGAAGCGAGTTCCAAAGATTGGGGGCCGAGATAGAGAAGGCCCTCCTGGTGATAGTAACTAATCTGACCTCCGGAACTCTTAATAATTGCTTCCCGGTTGATCTGAGTGTGCGGGGCGGATTGTACTGTACATCTTCCTAATGTTGAGGTGGAATCTTTTCCTGCAGCTTGCATCCATTGTTCTGGGTCCTAGTCTCTGGAGCAGCTGAAAACAAGTCAGCTCCCTCCTCAGTATGATATCCCTTCAATTATTTAAACAGGGCTATCATATCACCTCTTAACCTTCTCTTCTCCAGGCTAAACATCCCCAGCTCCTTAAGTCATTCTTCATAGGACATGGTTTCCAGACCTTTCACCATTTTAGTCGCCCTCCTTTGGACACGTTCCAGTTTTTCAACATCCTTTTTAAATTGTGGTGCCCAGAACTGGACACAATATTCCAGGCGGGGCCTGACCAGAGCAGAATAGAGTGGCATTATTAATTCCCTTGATCTAGATACTATACTTTTACTGGTGCAGCCTAAAATCACATTGGCCTTGTTAGCTGCCACATTGCACTATTGACTCATGTTCAACTTGTGGTCTACTAGATCCCTTTCACACGTAGTCTCGTTCAGCCAGGTGTCCCCCATCCTATATGTGTGCCTTTTATTCCCCCCCCCCCCCCAAGTGCAGTACCTTACCTTTCTCCCTGTTGAAGTTCATTTTGTTAGCTGTGGCCCAACTTTCTAGTTTATTCAGGTCATTTTGAATTTTGATCCTGTCCTCTCTGGTGTTAGCTACTCCTCCTAATTTGGTGTCATCTGTAAATTTGATAAGTATGCTCCCAATTCTGTCATCTAAGTCATTGATGAAGGTGTTGAATAGCACTGGCCCTAGGACAGAGCCCTGTGGGGCCCCACCGGTCACTTCTCTCCAGGATGAAAAGGAGCCGTTGTTGAGCACCCTTTGGATTTGGTCAGTCAACCAATTACAAATCCATGTAACAGTTACGTTGTCTAGTCCATATTTTAGAAGCTTGTTTGCAAGAATATCATGGGGAACTTTGTCAAAGGCCTTACTGAAATCAAGATATACTATATCCACAGCATTCCCTTCATCTAACAAGCTGGTAATTTTAGCAGAAAAAGAGATCAGGTTTGTCTGGCATGACTTCTTTCTCTGAAGCCTGTGTTGACTTTTTGTGATTATGGCATTGCTTTCTAGATGTTCACAGACTCTCTGTTTAATGATCTGCTCTAGAATCTTTCCTGGTATTGATGTCAGACTAACAGGACGATAATTGTTGGGATCCTCATTTTTCCCCTTTTTGAAGATGGGAACAACATTTGTCCTCCTCCAGTCTGCTGACACTTCTCCTGTTCTCCAGGAGTTCTCAAAGATTATTGTCAATGGCTCCGTTATTGCATTTGCCAGCTCTTTTAATACTCTTGGATGTAGTTCATCTGGTCTTGGAGATTTCTATTCGTTTAGATTAACCAGATATACCTATACTATCTCTTTACTTATTCTGTGCTGAAATTCCTCTATTCTTTCCTCTGCTCCATTATCCTCAGGTTGAGCACCCTTTTCCTTTTCTGAGAAGACTGAGGCAAAGAAGGTGTTGAGTAATTCTGCCTTTTCTCTGTCCCCTGTTAGCATTTTGCCATCTTCTCCACGCAGTGACCCTACCATTTCCTCCTCCTTCCTTTTGCTGTGGACATATCCAAAAAAGCCCTTTTTGTTGTTCTTAACCTCTCTAGCAAGTCTGAGTTCATTCTGTGCTTTAGCTTTTCTGACTTTACACCTACACATGCTTGCTATTTGTTTGAATTCCTCTTTGGTGATACACTCGTCCCCCGAGTTACGAAATTAATTCGTTCCGGCGCCATTTTCGTAACCCGGGGGACTTTCGTTAGCCGAATCCCCATAGGCGCTAATGGGGAAAAGCCGCGGCTGCGCCGCGGCTCCATTCAAAACAGCGCCGGCTTTTTTTCGCAAGCCGGGGAAACGTTCGTAACCCGGAAATAATTAATTAATTTATTTTTTTTCGTATCCCGGGAATTTCGTATCGCGGCGCGTTCGTATCCCGGGGTACCAGTGTATCTCTGTTTTTCCATTTCTTATACATGATCTGTTTCAAACTTAGCTCAGTTGAAAGTTCCTTAGTCATCCATCCTGGTTTCTTGAGACATCTCTCATTTTTCTTCCTCACTGGAATGTTTTGAAATTGTGCCTTCAGTATCTCTCCTTTTAAGAAACTCCCATCCATCTTGAACTCCCTTCTCTTTTAGTATTCCTGACCATGGGATCACCTTCAGTATTTCTCTAAGTTTACTAAAATCGGCTTTCCTAAAGTCTAGAATGCATGTCTGACTATGTCTGGCTTCTCCTTTCCACTGTATAACAAACTCCAGGAGGACATGATCACTCCCACCTAAGGATTCCACCGCTTGCACCCCATTAACCAAGTCATCCTTGTTGGTTAGGATCAGATCCAAAGTAGCTGATCTTCTTCCACCTTGTGGACAATGAAATTGTCTCCAAGGCAAGTGAGGAATTTGCTAGACTTGGAGGATTTGGCTGAGTTTGACTTCCAGCAAACATCAGGATAGTTGAAGTCACCCATCACTACTACATCTCTCTTTTCTGAATGTGTGGTCATCTGTTCTAGAAAGACATCATCCAATTCCTCAGTCTGACTTGGGGGTTTGTAGTAGACTCCCAAAATAACATCCTTGTTGTTTCCTTCCCCTTTAATTTTTATCCAGATGCTCTCCACCTGGCTTCATGATTGATATCCTGGATCAGGGGTAGGCAACCTGCGGCCCGCGGGCCGGATGCGGCC
>NW_024808612.1:0-3318 GCF_019175285.1 Sceloporus undulatus | reverse complement strand
GCTTCAGGCAAGGAGCATCAGACTGAAGTCACAATGGGACAGTCTCAATGCTTCAGGCAAGGAGCATCAGACTGAAGTCACAATGGGACAGTCTCAGTGCTTTAGGCAAGGAGCATCTGACTGAAGTCACAATGAGACAGACTCAATGCTTCAGGGAAAGAGCATCAGCTGCCCTCAGTTTGCCTCTGACATCTTTCTCCTCCACATCTTTGTTATGCCCAAGTTTGTAAGGGCAACCTGTTTAGCCTGAGAGTGTGTAATGAAAATTTCTCTTTCTGTGGACTTATTCAGAGCAGGGCTAACACAGATAGTGAGACACGAAATTTGGGTTTAAACACTATACATGCAACATTTATTAAATCACAAAAATAAAACAAACACTGATTATCAATAGCTCTTTCATTCACTCACACATTCATACAATACTCACATACACTTTCGTTCCACTGGACATTGATCAGTTGTCCTCGAAGGCTGGGGATGACATCGTTGCCGCGCGGTTGGTGCCAACAAAATTAGGGTGAATGCCAAGGATCCTTATACTTTTCTTCTCTCTGGCTTTTGGCTGCTGAAGTGTTGCAATATTGCAGCCCATTACTCAACTTCTTCATTGCGGGAGGAGACAGCTGTTCAAAGGCAGGCCATTCTGTTCAAATTAGTCCGTTGTCCTGTCAGTTCCTCTTTATTGCGACTCAGGAGAAAAAGCATCTTCCTGGTCATAGTTCGACACACCTGAACATCTCCCAGATTCAGCTTCCAAATTCCTCAGCCTTTCCTCGTCTCAGTTGCCAAATCCCTCCTTCACATCAATGCTCTGCGCGGAACCATCTTGTTTAGTTCTTTAGCTTGTTTTAAAACACCATTTCTTGGTTCTTTGGTTCTTCAGCTCTGGGTTTAAGTCAGAACTCACACATTTGTCTTACATCTTTAACTTGGACACCATCCACTTCATACAGTCCTTTCATTCCTTTATGTCTTTCTCCATTCGATAAATGTCTACCTGGGGTTGTTCTGTCCTGGGGCAGCTATCAAGCGACTCCCCCATTGCCAGGTCCCAGGCTGTCACTCTGTCCCCCAACAGCCTTCCTTTCCCCAGTCTGGGGCCGGAAACCCAAATCCTCCAGTGGTGGCCTGGATGGTGTGAGCTTCAGGAGGTTTCCCAGTCTTGGGCTTGGCCCTAGTTCCTATGAAGAAGGCATGTGCTCCTCCACCACTGGGCTCTCCAGAACCACCAGGTTCCCCAAGAACTCTTATTGTTCCTGGGTCTCCATTGGAGTTAAATCTGTGAGACTTTGCAAACAGTGAGATCTGGAGTCAGTCCTGTGCTCAAAAAATAAAACTCATTTGAAACAAAAGAAGGTTTATTGATGAATCCAGGCAGAAACATCCATTAACACCTTTTTGCAAAGTCTGAAGTCCAAAGGAACTTGCTCAACCCCTCCCTAATCCAGCCCCCAATTCCCAAGCTAAAGCAACACAAGCGGAGGTTGCATAGATACCAAGGTTGTGTATACATCCCTTCCCTTCTCCCAGACAGCCTCACCTTGAAGAGCGGTCTTCCCAAGCCAGCTTCATTCCTCCTTGATAACCATCTCCAGCTGCAACCCCAGCCCCTCTCCAAACGCCCTCCTTCATCTAAAAGCCACTCCATCTATCCTTCTATCATTTTCCATTATGTGCTTTCTATAACCCATCACTCTACACTGCCTACTATGAATTACAACTATAACTCCTACTTTAATAACCAAACCCTAATATTTTACCCTTAATGACAGAACCCTTATACACTGTTTCTGACACGCAATGGGTCAGTCCCAATCCTTCAGGTATACAGCACCTGTCTGAAGTGACAATTCTCCCGTCTCAATCCTTCAGGCAAGGAGCATCAGCCTGAGGTCACAATGGGCCAGTATAATCCTTCAGGAAAGGAGCCTGAGCCTGAGTTAAAGTTAGGCCATGTATCATATTATGTGGAGATTGATAGGGTTTTATATTATAGATAGCTATATATATTGTTAAGCCATAATGTTAATGAAAACTGTTGTGTGGCTGAGTTCTGTGGTCCAAGGCCAGAGGTGCAGTGGTTGAGAAAAGGCACATGAGAGCTTCATTGCTTTTAGAAAAGCTGCCACAATCCCAGATGGGAGGACACTGCGCATAAAAGGGCGGGAGAACGCTGTGCAGGAAAGGGCTATCCAGTTAATTAGCTTTATTGGTAAATGGTGTGGGGTGGATTCATATGGTTATAAAAGGGATATCTTTATACCTTCTTTAATTCCTGACAAAAAAGTCACTTGGAATCATAGAATCATAGAATCATAGAGTTGGAAGAGACCGCAAGGGCCCTGATCCAGTCCAACCCCATTCTGCCATGCAGGAAATCCAAATCAAAGCATCCCTGACAGATGGCCATCCAGCCTCTGTTTAAAGACCTCCAAGGAAGGAGACTCTATCACCCTCCGAGAAAGGAGTTTGTTCCACTGTCGAACAGCCCTTACTCTCAGGAAGTTCTTCCTAATGTTCAGGTGGAATCTCTTTTCCTGGAGCTTGCATCCATTGTTCTGGGTCCTGTTCTCTGGAGCAGCAGAAAACAAGCTTGCTCCCTCTTCAATATGACATCCCTTCAAATATTTAAACAGGGCGATCATATCACCTCTTAACCTTCTCTTCTCCAGGCTAAACATCCCCAGCTCCCTAAGTCGTTCCTCATAGGGCTTCATGGTTTCCAGACCTTTCGCCATTTTTGTCGCCCTCCTTTGGACACATGGCTCCAGTTCCTCAATGTCCTTTTTGAATTGTGGCGCCCAGAACTGGACACAATATTCCAGGTGGGGCCTGACCAGAGCAGAATACAGTGGCACTATGACTTCTCTTGATCTAGACACTATACTGCTATTGATGCAGCCTAAAATAGCATTGGCCTTTTTAGCTGCTGCATCACACTGTTGACTCATGTTCAACTTGTGGTCCACTTGGACTCCTAGATCCCTTTCAGACGTAGTTTCATTCAGCCAGGTGTCCCCCATAATCCTATATCTGTGCATTTTATTTTTCCGCCCTAAGTGCAATACCTTACATTTCTCTGTGTTGAAGTTCATTTTGTTAGCTTTGGCCCAGTTTTCTAGTCTGTTCAGGTCATTTTGAATCTTGATCCTGTCCTCTGGAGTATTAACTATTCCTCCTAATTTGGTGTTATCTGCAAATTTGATAAGTATACCTCCAATTCTATCATCCAAGTCATTGATAAAGATGTTGAATAACACTGGCCCCAGGACAGAGCCCTGTGGGATCCCACTGGGTTCTTTCTCTGATATATAT
>NW_024808611.1:0-3319 GCF_019175285.1 Sceloporus undulatus | reverse complement strand
TTCAAATAGTATGGAGAATAGGTCCACTGGATTTTCAAATTGTGAAATGCCCGAGTCAAATGTCCAAGACATTTCCATGCCCGAGACAGAAAATGCTGATAGTATCAACCCATACTGGTTGACATGAAGCCCTTTTTCCATTCCTTATGAAAGGAACAGAAGTTGCAGACTAAAATTGAAATCCTGAAATGTGGCATTCTGGGGTGACAATTGCTAGCGCATAGCACAACAGAGAAGGAGCAGATGGCCATATTAGTTTCTGGATGGCCATATTAGTTTCTGTAATAGTGTTTCAAAAGTTCATAAGGGTACAAAGTTCATATCCAGATCTGACACAAGGCCTGAACTGCATATGTATCTCTTTTGTGAGGCTTGTCATCTGACATGATTGTGATGTTCCAGGTGGCAACTGCATCTAAATTTACTCTTTCTGACTGGTTTCCAAAATGCCTTCCAATTTCTGGATTGTGTGTACACAGTGACGCAAACAGTCTCACTTTATGTGATTTTCAGCCACTAGGCTTCACAGATGTCACACCCATACTCATTCACTCACCTCAATTATTCAAATAGCCTTCTGAAAAAGCATGCAAATATTATACAATAATTATATGATGTTATAGGTAGACTTCTGATTCAGCTGCGAACCTCACCTTATCACCTAGTTCTTGGTTCTAAACTTGTTCAGCTGACCTGGCCCACATGACAACCTCATTTCATCAGTATTTCCAAGACGCTTGGATTTGTTGTCTCGTATTGTATTTTGTGAAAATATATTCTTTTCCAAATTTAAAAAAATCACCACTGTTGCAGCCCAGGATTTCCTCTGCCCCATCTTGGATTCGCCCCTTTTCACTCGCTGCCCCTCACTCCTGGATCCTTCTTCCCCCGCAAACAAGAGCCATCTCTTCTTTAACCAGCTTCAAAATGGAGCTGAAGACCATCCTGTTCAGAGAAGCGTTCCCAGGCATTGCATAATTGTCACTTGCTTTTTGTTGTTCTTTTGTTGTCTGTTTTATTGAATCATTTCCTGTATTGCTATGTATTTTATATGTATTATCCTACTAGAGAGGCCCCTTCCCCACCACCTTTCCCTTCTCCGTTTGTGTCGTGTCTTTTTAGATTGTAAGCCTGAGGGCAGGGAACCGTCCAATTAAAAAGATTGTATGTACAGCGCTGTGTAAATTTACAGCGCTTTATAAATAAAGGTTAATAATAATAATAATAATCATCATCATCATAACTTAAATTCCACTTGTCATACTACGTACCCATGGGGATGCTGTAACAATAATTCAGGAGTCAGAGCGTCCCTTGGAGCACAGAACCAACACATTAATTAAAAATGGAATATCCTGCTGTGACAAAATACCTGAAAAAATGCAAGGTCGGTCAAAAGACAAAACCAAACCAAAAAACCTCAAGACAAAACATCTCATAACTTAGCAAAAGACATCAGAGAGTTTCTCAGCCCCTTCTAATGCCACTTCATTCTGTCTTCAATCAATGTTTTAGACATCCTTGGATGTCTATACATAGGCAAAACTGTTCAAGAATGTTACAGGAAATTTTTGAGTTGAGAATGGTAAAGCAGCCTATTTTTGGTCTTTTCATTTGCATGTGTGTTTACCCATAAGTCTGTTCCATTCTATTCCCACATTAAACTGTTAGTTTAAAAATATCGGCACACAGCCCCAACCAACCAACCAACCAACCAACCAACCCACACATTGTATTACATCATGTTAAATATATTTTTTCTAAAATATCATTAAAATATGCATTTGTAAACATTAGGTGAATGGAGAACTTCATCAGAACATTTGAGAAGTGAAGAGGCTGGTAGCTAACTGAGCTAGCGGATAACTATGTTTTGATCTGTACAGTCTGTACTACATTGTTACAGATCATAACAATTGATTTTGGGAATTTCTCAAGGGATTTCTCTGGATGCACTGAATACTGGCATTGGTATTCTATATGTGTTGCTCAGTGTTGACATAATAATCTATGCAGAACTGGAGAAATCAGTATTTGTTTTGCCTTTTTTCTATCAAACTCCTACACAAATTAAATCCAATGTTCCTGAAAAACATTTTCTTCTTCTTCCTCCCAGCAATAAAAGGAACAGAATTATCTATCCATATCCTTACTGGAGGAAAAAATGACATGAACTAAGCAGTTAGATATAATAAAGTTACACTATGTACTGGTAGAGAAGCCTGCAATAAATTTATAAGATAAAAGTAATATATAATCAGACTTGGCCTTCTTCCACAACAAAACAAGGATCCTTTGGTCATGTAAATATGAGATAGGCTTTTCTTTTCGTGTCACTCGTTCATTAAGACCAGGGTGGGAACCATACAGCCTTCAAGATATTTTTGGACTACAACTGCTATCAGGTTTGCTGGCATAGTCAATGATGATAAATGCTGCCTGCTGCAGTCCAATAGCATGTGAAAGCCAGCATGGTTCCTGCACCCCTGATTTAAGCAAAGACATTTTATAAGCTCATATTTTGATTTACAGCTCTGACTCTATATCAGCACATCCATTTTCTCAGGTTTTCTCTAATTTACTGACATTTTAACATAATTTATCTCTCTCTCTCACCATTTTCTTTGCTAGCATTTATTTCTGTTCCCTTTTCTCATTTATCAGTTTAGATAATAAATCCACACCAAACTCTTATTTTTAATTCAGTTTTTTTTAATATATTCTGAAACATCTTATTCTCTTTCATCAAAGAAAATACCAGAATTTTCTGTCAGTGCTCCAGCTGGTACAGCAAATGTGTAGCCATTTTTGAAAGGGTGCAATATTCTGTATCAGTACAATCCATTGACAAAGGATTTTGGGAATTCAGGTTTTCACCATTGCCCCCATCACCTTTGTGGAAACATAAGGCTGAATCTTAGCTGTACAACTTCATAATTCAAAGTAGCTGCCAGTTTCTTGACATACAAACACTGTGTGTGTCCTTTTTCCCAGCTGCCAGTATAATCAGTGTAACTAATTCAATGCATTGGGTGATCAGTGTAATAACATTTATATGCTGCCTGATAACAAGATTGCTGGACGTATAGTAAATATAAAAGGAGTCAGCATGAATAATATAAATGATCAAATGACTCCAAATTTCATCATATATATCTTCTTTAATGTTTCCTCTTTCTAATTGGAATATACACGTTAACTTTTCTTATAATGCTATGAAATTATAGCAGACTTGGTTAGAGAGGCGTTTTAAAGTTTTCTGTAATAGTGGCCTGTTACAGACTGCCAAAATAAAGCTGCTTCGGGTCTCTTTGGAGGT
>NW_024808610.1:1985-3319 GCF_019175285.1 Sceloporus undulatus | reverse complement strand
CTGAGTGCTGTTCTTTTTTGTGGGATAGGAACGTGTCCCTGTTCTTTCCATGATATTTCTACCTCTGGTACCAAATTTTCGGTGGACAAAGTCATGCCCAATAACACACCTGTTGTATTAACAGAGGTATAGGTGCATCTATGCCAGTGGTTCCCAAACTTGGGTCCTCCAGATGTTTTTTTGAACTACAATTCCCAAAAGCCCCAGCCATGTTTGACAACTGTCAGGAATTCTGGGAGCTGAAGTCCAAAATATCTGGGGGAACCAAAGTTTGGGATTCACTACTCTATGCCTTTGCTCATCCTCCTTTTGACAATGCAGAAGAGGAATATCTAGTTGGAGTTCACTGGGCTCCCAAAAAACAGGTGGCTCTTAAATGACTGCATGGAAGGTCAGTGTGATTTCCACAGCCCCTTCTCACTATCCTGACACACCGAAAGCCACAGATGAAGGAGAAGCAAACCGAAATAAAGTGCCAAAAGCCACTCAGCACCAAGAGCATGAAGCTGGAATATCTTGATCCAGGTCAAGGGCAGGGCTGAGAACAGCAGAGCATAAACTTTCCGCCCCAGTATTGGTTAACAGGATCGAATCACACGTTTGCCTCCACAGGTGTGACATGAGACACTCACAGGGCGGTTGTGGAAGAACTTGTGGGTCAGCCTATATGGTGCCAGGACCGCACAGGTACTGGGAGCACCAAGACAAATCCAGGGAAGGCCAGATTGTACCTGCCTCTTCTCTAAGGACAAGCCGTCCCAAACACTGCACTGAGGACCTGTCAGAATCCTTCATCATGCCAACAAAATTCTTTTGAAATCCCAAATTCACAGAATCAGGCATTCAAGGGGGATTTCATTCCAGTGCACCAAGGGGTCTCATCCTCCCTCTCCGCTCCTCCCTGCAAAATGCCTGAACTAGAAGGCTGTGATTTGATCCTGGGGTGATTTTAAACATGGTTATGCTTGCAAGAGATGAACAGGGTCGTCAGTGTTCACTTGCAAAGTTGTTCCAAGCAAAACCAACTACACTTGGCCCTTATATTTGCTGGGATTAGAGGTGCAGGACCCTTGTGGGATTGGAAAAAGCATACAGTGGTACCCCGGGATACGAATGCGCCGCCTTACGAAATTTCCGGGTTACGAAAAAAATCCATTTAAAAAAACTGTTCCGGGTTACGAAGGTTATTTCGGGTTACGAAAAAATTTTTGGTGCTTTTCGGCGCTATTTCGCACGAAATCGCGGCTTTTCCCCATTAGCGCCTATGGCTTTTTCGCCTTACGAAGATTTTCGGGTTACGAAAGCGGCGGCGGAACGAATTAATTTCGTAACCC
>NW_024808610.1:0-1885 GCF_019175285.1 Sceloporus undulatus | reverse complement strand
GTGGAAGTTAAACACAGAATTGCCTGGAGGACCTACAAATGCCTAGAGAAGTGTTTTCTCTAGGAATCTCTAGGTCATCCAGCGTGACTCTATGGTCAACCTCAGGCAGAGCTGGAGGACATATTAACTAAATTCACAAAAGCTGAAGTCGCAAATGTGGAGGGCCAAGGGTACTTGGCAAGTACAGGCATGCCTCAGTTTAACAAAGCCTCTGAGATCAAAGTTCCTGTTTACAAAGTCCCAGCTCCTCCTCATCCTCTTCTAGCTGGAAGGAACTTTTAGCAGCATGAGCATTGGGAGAGATAATGGAGGTGGGCTGAAAAACACAGGAATTCTGTGTTGAGTTGCAGCAGGATGTCTGCAGCAAACAATCCTGCTTTAGATAATGTGACTTGGCCATTTTGGGCTATGGGTGGTTTATAATGATGGGGAAAACTTCCTCCCCCACAAAACCAGAAGCCAGTCCTGACTTTTATTTATTCATTTGTTCATTCCTGGGATTGAAACAGGATAGGGAAGGTGGCTTGAAGTGGCTGATGGTTCCCCTGAGTATATACTTGGGGGCAAAACCCTTTAGGGGATTGGGTGGAAACAGTGGGTTTCCCCAATTCTTGTGCACCTCTGCTCCATATATAGGCAAGTGTGGGCAATTGCCTATGTCCTGGTATGGCCTATGCCAAGTATATGCAGCCCTTGCCTCCCTCCTAACTATGGTGTGAACAGCTGGACTGGCTGTGATGACAGTACTGGCTTAAAAGATTGACAAAGTTGTGTGCCTGTGTTTGAATCAGAGCAGCCTTTAGTCCAAATTCCAAGTCCTCGTCTTTCTACATGGAAGAACAGAATCATGTCTTCTAACAAGGAACCATCCTAGGGCACCTTCAGAAATAAGAGATTTATTACACCATGAGCTTTTGGACTATTATAAACTTGTCTTAACAGACTGGCTTCTCTCTAGCTAAGGACTTCTCTGCCACATGAAACTAGGTTCTCCCCCCCCTCCCCACACACTCCTTTTAGTTGCACTGGGGGGTTTTGCCATTAAATGATAGCTGCCATAGGAGTGTTTTTAATGGGGTCAGCTATACTCTTCTCACCTGTTGCCAACTGTGTTTCGGGGAAATGCACTACAACTCTCTAGAACAAAATTCTAGGTAACTCCCCAAACTACAAATCCCAGAATTCTGTGACAATTCAAGTGCTAGATACAACATTGCTGTACAGAATAGCTTTCATTATATAGCGACTAAGGAAAAACTACATTGTTTACCATAAGAAGGGATTTTTGAGGAGATAAAAAAGGACGGCATCTTGAAGACCTTTCGAAAGATAATTCAAGACACAGGGGTCATAAGGGGAAAAAAGGTCAGAATTTAGCTGTCATTTGCAACTAGCACTCCAAAAGATCCATACATACTGCCTGCATTCACGCATATTATTTAACCTGCTACAATTCTCTAAGTACGGTGGACAATCAAAAGGAAAGAAATTCACATACAGGAGGCAAACCAGGCAGTCTAGTCTGTTCTTGCACATGCCGGCAAGCCCTCAAAGAAACTTGCCAGCCATAGTTCACCTCACCTGCCTAACCTGGGGCTCTGAGAGCAGCCTTCCTGGCCTTGTTCTAACTACTGGATCACTTGAGACAGAGAGGTGAAATTTCACCCCAGCAGCAATTCACACACTGTGCCTTGCAACAAGGTTCAAGCAAGGTAACTTTATCTCCGAGGGGAAGTACATGCCCAATATTCATAGCACCTCTGAAACTGCTCTGATCCTTTTGAATCCACCAACGTATCGTGTAGCAGCCAAGTTTGCAGTTTATACACATCTCATTTCCTCCGCTGCTGGAAAAAACCCTCTGAAGAGCTTCCTTCTTTTGGTT
>NW_024808609.1:0-3319 GCF_019175285.1 Sceloporus undulatus | reverse complement strand
TTGAGAAGTCTTAAGGAAACTCTGAGCAAAACTGTGGGTTTCCCCTGCTAAACACAAGTGTAAAGACCCCCTGATGGCTTGGCCTTTGTCCCCAAACTGTGGGTTTCCCCTGCTAAACACAAGTGTAAAGACCCCCTGATGGCTTGGCCTTTGTCCCCAAACTCTGTCCTTGAGTTTAGTTCACTGGTCTTATAGTTATGTAGACTAGCTCCTTTCAGAGCAAGTCTCTGACTCACTTCCTCTGAGCAGAAGTACCCACAAACCCCTTAAGGAAAAGGGAAAAGAAAATGTGGAAAATTAAAGGGCCCCCTCTAACAATGTTCCCAGGCCAGCTTCTCCAAATCGTCCTTGACTATATAACAATTTTTTAAAAATAAAAATAACGCGCGCCTCTCCCAGCACTTAAAGAGAATTAGGCTTCTGTCCACTCCCCCCAAGAGCCACAACAATATCCCAAGTTTAAAAGGTCAGATCTCACCAAAGCACATGGAGAGAGAAAACCAGCTTTCCTCTTGGAAAAGGTGAGCTAGAATGGAAAAGGTGAGCTAGAATCATGCTCTGTACCTTCTTTCCCTATAGTGCTCTGTACCTTCTTTCCCTATAGTGTGTGTAAGAATCATGCTCTCCTCCAGATATTATTGTATTATAACTCCCAGTGAGAGACAGCATGGTGTAGTAGTTTGAGTACTGGACTACAACTCTGGAGACTGGGGTTTCAATTCATGCTTGGCCATGGCAACTAACTGGGTGACCTTGGGTAACTCACACTCTCTCAGCCTCATATAGTCACAGCCTCTCAGCCTGTGTAGGTCTGCCTATATAGATATCCTTCTACACAATCTCAACATAGAACAACACACCAACAACATCTTTGCAAAATGCAGGCCTGTGACTAACATTATCAATTTTTAATTTTTCCCCTCCTGTATCATTTTTAAACACCTTTGTCTGATGAAGAAACCAGTGGAACTTTGAAAGCTTGCATCATGCATTTTGTGCATTTTCGTTGTTGGAATGAAGGTATCACTGTTTTGTGGATTTTGGATGTTATTGTACTTTTCTCAGCCTCAGGGGGAGCTAATGGCAAACCACCTCTGAATAAATCTTGTCAAGAAAGCCCCATTATAATTTTGCTTTAAGGTCACCATTAATAAAAAAAAATGACTTGAAGACAGACACTCCCAACATTTCTTACCATTGCTAGCTAGTGCATTGGGTCTTACAGCCCAACAACAGCTGGAGGACTCCATCATTCCCACCCCTCTCTTACAGGGAAACACTTTTAAAGTTTTCCCTTCCCTTTAATTTAAATTCCAACTGAGCTCCCACATCATGCTTGGATAATGTACAACTACCATCATGTATTTAAGTAGTGGTTGCATTTCACCACCCTTCTGCTGAATCCCAACATTGTGCAACCAGCTGGGTACTGTATCTGCAAATGTACTTGCTGTATCCAGAAACCAATGAGTCAAGTGGCAAACTAAAGTCACTGATGAGTAGTCAAGTACCATCAAAGAATGTGCAACTGCATGTGCAAGTGTTGTTTGTTGTATGCCCTTAAGTCATTTCCGGCTTATGGCAACCCTAAGGTAAACCTGTTATGGGGTTTTCTTTGAAAGATTTGTTCAGAGGAGGTTTGCCATTGCCTCCCCCTGAGGCTGAGAGACTTTGACTTGTACAAGGTCACCAAGTGGGTTTTCATGGCTGAGCAGGGAACCGAACTCTGGTCTCCCAGTGTCTTAGTCCAACACTCAAACCACTCTGCCATGCTGGTTCAACTGTGAACTAAATATGGACATTACACCATGGCCGTAAAGGTACAACTACACACATGAGGGAACTTACATATGTGGGAAACACCAACAGTATAACAGCCAGAGTCATAAGATTGGGGATTAGACAGAAGCATTTTGACTGGATCTAAGTAGACCAAAGAAGATTGTGACAAAGACTGCATTAACTGTCCTGCCAAAACAGCAAAGTCTTCCCACTTTTAGAGGGAAATTACAGATACATGACCTACAATGTCTAGAAAATAGCCAGGGAGGTTAGAGATATTGGGGTTCTGAACCACCTCTGGTTACCAAATTCATTGCATATATCTATGTATGTGCGAGGAAATGAGTGTTGCTGTTATTGCTGTGCACCTTCAAGTCATTTCCAACTTATGGCAATGCTAAAGTGAACTTATATAGGGTTTTCTTGGCAAGCTTCTTTAGAGGCTGAGAGAGTGTGACTTGCCAAAGGTCACCCAGTGAGTTAAAACCTATATGATTATAGAATGAGGATGGAGAACTTATTTCAGCCGCAGAAATTAATTCATTTTCAGAAATGCTCTGTAGGGTAGACCCAAAGACCCAAGGGTTGGGACCAAAATTAGCCAATTTCACTTCATACTCTTACTTCCAGTGATGAAGGAGAGGTATTTCAACCTTTTTAACATACAAAAGTTGGGGAACCATTAATATTGATGTAACATTGAAACAGGTATAATTGCCCTGGGTGATTCAAAAGGCCAGATTGAAACCCCAGATTGGCCAGATTTTGTTCCAGTGGCTGAGGTTCCCTACCCCTGCTATTGATTTCAGGAATTGCAACCAAAATAGACCTTTTGCCTTTTGTTCCAGAGAAATAAATCCAATGAAAGAATTAAATGTTCCTAGGCAGCTCTTTTGTGAATGTGGTGATTTAGCATCCAAGCTGCACAAAGCACAGTGTGGGAAGAAATGCCATTTGATTAATGCTTTACATCTTTGGTGCCACAAATTATAAATTACCCATCTATTATCATTTCTGGTTCTTCTTAAATGAGGTATTTTTCTCTTCTGTTTTCACCACCTCTGATTCAAATGGATGAAATGATAACATTTTAATTAAAGGAAAATTAAAGGGACTACACAAGAAGCGATTGTGTCCCATGGCAGTCTATTTCCAATGTCCCATGTAATTACTTTCAAAGATGAGGCAGAAAGGGAATGTACACTTCAATTGCCAAGCTGGCAGTGGGAAGGCAGCACCACCAGCAGCAAGAACACGTAACTAAAAGAGTTCTGAACAAGTTGGATTGGCTAGAGTGATATAGGCCAGCTCAACTTCATTGGCCCTAATGGATGGAAAACTCTGAGAGTCATAGTCTATACAGTCATTTACAGGGTCTTCATGAGTCAAAGTTGACTCGAGGGCAGCTAACAGCAACAACAGTCTATAAAAGTAATGTTTCCAAGAGCTGCAATTGTTGATGATGATCACAATGATACAGGCCCGTTACAAACGGGCCAGAAAGTACGCGCAGAGTGCGTACTAGGGTTAGAAAGGG
>NW_024808608.1:0-3319 GCF_019175285.1 Sceloporus undulatus | reverse complement strand
GTTTATGGTGTCCATATCCTGGTTTTTTTTTAAAGTTTATAAGTTTAAATAAAATTATTAAACATATAGCATGTACAGCTTATATGTATCAGCAAATACAGATGGGGAGTATGTTGAAGTTGTTTGAATGATGGACTAGGACTGTGGGAGACCATGGTTCAAATCCACACTCAGCCATGGAAACTTCCTGGGAGACCTTGAGCAAGTCACACTCTCTCAGCCAGAGGAAGACAATAACAAATCTACTCTGAGTAAATCTTCCCAAGAAAATCCCAGGATATGGACACTGTAAATCAGAGTGGGCCTGAAGACAAACAATATTTGTTTATTTTTTATAAGATTATTGTGTAGTTTATCTATAAATGAAAAAAATATGTTTAAATATAATTATAAAAGGCTAATCCTATCACCTAAATTTGGGCTGATATGGAAAAATGTGCTGTTGATATTATATTTAAAAATGCAGGTGAAATTCTCATTCATTCAGATTTTGAATTTACATAAATCAGAATGTTGCTATTTCTAGCCATTTAATAAATGGCAGTTGCTTACATTGTGCTCAGTGACTTGTGCCTAGGTCATTTGCTAACCCTTTATATGATTAAAAATCATATTCTTAGAAAATCACTAATTGTAAAACTAATGAAGTGGTTATGTAATTATGCACTTATGCTAACTCATATGTGGGAAAGACAAACAGATCTCTGTAGGCATATATTTCTAAGTATAAAAGCAAACACAGACATCAAATCAGGGATATAATATTAGTGCAAGGACTTCTGAATTTCTGGCACATTTGGTAAAATTTTATTTGCCCCAGGTAATATTAAGCATCACAGATTTCATATGAACAACACGGAAATTATACATCAGATTCACACACTCTGGATTTATACGCTAAACACTTTATAACTAGGCATTGAATGAAAAGTTCGAGTATATTGTTCTTTTCTTCACTAGATGTAATATGCCATGCTACTTTTTGGTAATATTTTTGATTGGGCTGGATTAATTTATAGTGTGAATTACATTAGAATTGGAACTGACTTTAGCTTGACATTATATTGGGATGGATGAAGTGGAATGGATGAAATGGGAGAGATCTGAATCCACGTTTCTCCCCCTTTAAAGCAGAAGGGTGTATATGTTCTTAAAACCGGACTGAAATACTAGGGTAGGGAAGAGGTTTAGCCATTTACCGTTGCTATTTGCTTGACTGAAAATTAGATAGTTTGTATGCTGTTTTCCTATAGTGCCCAGAACAGTTCAGAAGAAAAATTACTTGTCAAAATACTAGTCATTTGAGGGGGAGGAAGAAGGGGGAAATGACAAAACATGGATGAATCTAAATAGAAGGGAGAAAATACATGATAAATTCAATACAATACAGAAATGGAGAGAAGAATCAAAATTAAACAACACCGCCCCCACAAACTAATATTCACTGCCAGTATATATATTCCTGCACTCCAGGGACCACAGGAACATGGTTTAAATATAGTATAATGTATGAATATAAAGAGCAGAGAACATGTCTGTGCCCTTGCTAGGAGACTTTCAGGTGTGTGTGATGTCTTTACTGGTAAGAGCTTCAAGGGTATTGGGTGGCTGGTAAGTATGGTCAGCGTCCTCTCATTAGGCTAGAACAGGCTCTCACATCTTTCTCATGAGGAAACAAAAAGCAGTCACAGGGAAATAATTCACTTCTGAATCAGCCACAGTGGGCAACTTCAGAGGGCATGTGGGCCAGTTTTCATTTCTGCACCACCCACACTTTGCTTTTTCTTATCGTCAGTAGTGGCCAATGAGCTGCTGCAAATGAAACCAGGAGTAACTTCTGATTTTTAGCTGATTTTCTTGGTTTTGAGAGTTCAGGGGATTGGGGATGTTTTTAAGACTTCTATCATTTCTTGAGGATTTAAGACAAATTTGGGCAATTATCACCCAATTTATTTTGGGGGTAAGCAGCTTTGGGGACAGCTTGACAGACTACAAAAAGCCCCTTGGTGTCCCAGCTTGCCCACCGCTGCCATGGTGAATGTAAAAGACCACAGGTTGTAAACAGTTTTTGAGATGCAGATTAGGTTTAGTAGTTTCAAGACAAGATTCCTTTTTGTTACCTTCATTAAAAACTAGATGTCATTAATGGAATAAAAAGAGACTGACTTGCTCAAAGACAAGTCTCACAAAACCTATCATGACGAAAAGCCAATGGTTTTTGATGTTCAGTGATGAGAATTAAGGGCTAAAAATACAGAAGCAAATTAAGAATCAGAAGAGAAAACAAGAAGGTGAACTGGGCATTGCAGACATCTTGGCAAGAATATTCTCTGCTTGATCCAAACGAGAAGTCTCTTATTTCTGTTTTTCACCATCAAAATAATAAATTGCTATTGGTGTGTGCAGCTTCCCTCTGTCCTGAACTAGGGACAATGAAGAAGGCTTGGCTGGAATAGGTCCAGAAGTAATCAGCTAGGTACTGAGAAACAGATAGTAGAGTAAGGGGAAATAAATTCGAATTGTGGAACATGGTTGCATTGTGCAGAACCTGGGAAAATTCCAGGACAAAGCAGTAACTACAGTCCTTCCATAGTGGTATCAAATATGAGAACTTAAGTAATAAAGCAGGTCTGCTAAGTGAATCAGGAGAGTGAGGTGAGCCATGGAAGTCTGCATTTGACATGGCAGGGTGATTGTCTCTGTTTTCTTGACTGAGACCATGGAGGGGAGTGAATGATGTTGGGTGGTTGGTGAGATAATAAAGCTTGTTTTTGTGGAATCTGGGGGCCATATGTACAGGCAGGATACTACAGGCCAACCCCCATGGTATCCCACTCACAGTTGTGGCCTGTTCTGCCCCTGGGCTTGGGCCGTGATTGGAGGATGTTCTCACACATGTCTGGTGCTGCCCTGTGGACCCGCCGCACATGCCTTATTGGCCACTTCTGACATGACATTCCTTCTGAAGTCTCCTGCCATGGCCCAAAAGGGCAGAAAATGGGTGTCTGGCTTCACTCATGGGGCAAGGTACCCCTTTCCAATGTTACAGGTTATGACTGGAGCCTTCAGTGGGAACACAACAGTGGCAGGTAAGGGTAGGCTTGCCATATCCCGCCTGGGGGCGGGACTTTCCTGATTTGGGGCGGGTCCGCACGGTCCCGCCCCGGTTTGGCCCCACCCCCGGGACTCCCCCCCAGCGAGTCCTGCAGGCTTGGCTGGGGCTTGGAGGATGGCTGTTTTCCAAGCCCCAGCCATGCCCTGGGGGCTCTTCCGCGATTGCGGAGTCCTCCAGGCTTGGCTGGGGCTTGGAGGACGGCTG